>NW_026872563.1:0-133084 GCF_032173495.1 Musca vetustissima
ATTTCTTTTTACCACTTGCATCTTCCTTTTTGGGTACGATCCAAATAGGTGCAGAGTAGGGAGAAGAGCTATGGCGTATTAAACCATTATCGAGCATTTCTTGTATTTGGTTTTGAACTTCTTCCTTATGAATATATGGGTAACGATAAGATTTTGAATGTATTGGAATATCTGACGTGGTATTTATTTTATGTTTTATTGCATTAGTAAATGTCAAATTAGATTCTGGATGGTAAAAAACATTATTGAATCGTTTTATTATTTTTAATATAGATGATTTTTCTTCGCTATTCATATGAGACATGCGGATTTGTTTTAGTACGGGTTCTGTTTGTTGGAATTCTTCATCCACAATACAGAAGTTTTTAGCATTTACTGTAGTTATAATGTCTTTGTTGAGATGGATTTCATTTAAGCTATCAAATGGTGTTTGTATTTCTAACTTATAATTCTGTACGTTATAAATTCCTTCTTTTAGAATTGTTTGTCCAGAATGATTTCGTTGTTCTGGAAAGTGAAAGAGTCCAAATTTTTCTGGAATTATAAAGTTTACTGTACGAGACCCTTCATATTGCAATGGTATTTCTTTATCGTTTATCATTAATTTGTCATTTGTATAGTCGATTACTACTCCGAATCGTTTTAGTACATCATTACCAATTATTCCATCATAATAATCATGAAATTTGCATTCAATCAATTGAATTTTTCGTTTTCATTTTCTAATTCGGTAAATAAAGGAACACTATATATTGTTGTTGTTTTGACTTGATTTTGAAGAGTTTTTAGTATTAAAGATCCAGATTCAATTTTCCATTTTGGGTTACATAGACCGGGATTTACAATCGAATGAGTAGCTCCGGTATCTATAATAAATTTAAGATAGTTTTTTACTATTATATGGGGTAATTGGCCCCGGAGGCTAGTGTAAGAAAATTTTGAGGAATATCGTGTTTATTTTGATCTTGACGTTCTGATATTTCTTGATTGTTAGGATGTATTTGGTAATTTGAATATTGTTGTTCTGCATTTGAGTATATTTGGTTATTTTTATCGAAGTACTGTTCATTATTATAAGTTTGTGCCTGATTTTGAACCATATTTATGTCCATTGGCTCTGGGACAGGTTGTCTGTTTACATGATTGAAATTGGGTTTCCAATTATTTTGAAAATTTGGTTGTGTTGGATTATTGTTTACATATCTATTTTGTTGAAAATAATTGTCCCTTGGTTGATAATTATTACCATTGAAGTTCCTATTGGTTTGATTATTGTTCCTATATCCTTGATTTGGTCTCGGTCTGTAATTTTTGTTTCCATGGAAATTATTATGGTTATTTGAATTGTTTTGTTGGGGTCTGCCATTGTTTTGTGGTGTTTGTGTTTGGTTTCTGTATTCTTGTTTGTGTTTATTGTTGTCTTGTTTATTAAATTGTTTTGGAGTAGTATTAAACACTCCGTTTGATGTAGTGTAATATGCATAACCTGATTGAAATAATATATCCATTGCTATTTCTAATGTATCTGGATTCCTACATGTAATTATAGTTTTCATAGGTTCAGGTAACTTTTCTCTGAATATGTTTAGGGCTGTCTTCATGTTATTTTTGGCACATTCATTAGTTCCTGGTCCTGTTCCTAATGTTATAATTGTTTTGTTATTGAGACTTCTTAGATGGGTTTTAATGTCATTATAAAAATCAACACTGTTAGTTTTAAAAGTAACACTCTTTAATTTGTAAAATAATTCTTCTAAACTTTGTCTTTCGCCAAAGTTATTCATAAGTATCGATTTTATCTCATTCCAAGATTGCGCTTGGCAATTTATTTCAATTATTTCCCTAGCTTTTCCTTTCAATTTGCTTTTTATTATGTCAGAAAATAAATATTGAGATGGTTCATCGTATCTTTGGAGAAGAGGATGAACTCTCTCTATTAGGTTGATGAAGGTTTGAAGATCTCGATAGTCTCCGGTAAATTCGGGAAGTGTACCTAAATATTTAAGGGGATCGATAGTGATCGATAGGGGAGTTGAATTGTCGTTAGGCATTTTGTTTTTATAAATTTCTTCTCTGAAGTCTACGTTTTCTATTAATTATCCTGTTTCTAGAACGATTTCTTGTTTGATTATTGACTTCTAGTCTGATATTATCGTTAATGTCAGTTAAATAGCCGTCCGTTGATTCAAATCCTGAATCGAGAGTTTGTTCTATATAGTCGATAAATTCTGGTTCTATTTCGTAATCTAAGTCTGAAGGGTAGTCCGAAATTTCAGATTCGCTCATGGATTTTTTGTTTTTAAATAATTCAAGGTGAAAACAAATTAAAAAAGTAAATAATATGTATGGTAGTTCCTTATTATATAGTTATGTTAATTATATTAATAAAAATATATCATATTTTAATCTTACAATGTTTATGGGAATTCACTCGTGCTCGTCCTTTTTATGCGTCCTTTTAGTATACTGCTTCTCTTCTTTATTGAAATCTGCTTCTTTGGAAATCTGCGTCTTTGGAGATCAACGTCTTTGGAAATCTGCGTCTTGGAAAATCTTTTCTTCTTTTGTTTGTTTATTAATTTGTCACTAGGTTTTTTGTCTATTTTTTTTTTCGAATATCAGCGATTAATATTCTTCTATTTTTTTATTTCGCGGAATAATTAAGGATATTATTTTTTAATAATCCTTTTTTTAATGGATCTATTTTTTAGGTCCTTTGTTCTTTATTCCACGTATAATATATTTTTTTTTAATCACGAATTGGAATATTATCGATTAATATTCCTTTTTTTTAATTCGCGAACGAATAAGGATATTATTATTTAATAATCCTTATTTTAAATAGTAGAGGATCTATTTTTTAGGTCCTTTCTGTCTTTGATTCCGCGTGAAACCGTAAACTTTTGTTAAGTATTACGCGGATCCTTTTTTTTTTACACGACAAGGAATATTATCGATTAATATTCGTCCTTAGTTCGTGGATGTGAACTTTTGTCACTGATAAGGATATTATTTTCTAGTATCCTTTTTTTTAAACTCCGGAGGATCTATTTTTATAGATCCTTTTTATTCCGCGATAAAACGTTGCAACGTAAATACATATCCTTCGTAATGTATTTCGCGGATCCTACCGACTGCGCCAGTTTAGTTTTACCGGTTTCTTTATTTTAAAAAAAACACGGTTTTAGGTTTCGAGTGATGTTAATTTATTTTCAAAATTGAACACTAACTGATATTTTACAATTTTTATCGATGCTTATATATGATTTTTACATGAGAATAATGCTTATCTTAATTTTAATAATTCCGAAGAACTGTTACTATTGTGACCCAGTTCTTTGGAATTGATGATTTTGAATTTTAATTTTATAAAGTGATTGAACTTATAATAAATGCTTATTTGACAATATGAATTATTATTTAGTTTTTGTAAGTTGTATTTTGTAAGTTGACCCAATTATTTGCAGTTAATGATAATTAATTAGTTAAATATTACGGAAGTTCAATTTGTTTTGTTTACGAATGAGTGAAAAGAAAGATTGACAATTAAATAGTAAGGTGGTTCGTTATAATTTATAGAAAAGAAAGATATTAAGGTGGTTCGTTATAAATTATATTATAAACATTGGTGTAGCTATAACATTAAACCCGTCAGTAATGTTGAGTAAAGTTGTGCCAATAAAGCATTGTAGTAATCGTAATCTGCAAGGATCCTTGTTTATTCGATATAGAGTATCGGGGAATAAAATAAACATAATGCCACTGCATCGCTTGGGAAATTACATGTATGCCATGACTTTTGCCACTTTTTGAAAGTTGGAAATATTTGGTTTGCTTTGGTCCCAGAAAAATAAATTTCGGGATATTTGTTCCTTCGATATGCGTCGCTTTTCTCTGGTTCACATCAACAATAGAAATTCTGGAAATTTAGAGATAAGGCTATTAAAAGAACTGAAATAACTATTAAATCATTGGGCGCCACTGCAAAATCATATCCAAATTGCGTCGCATTCCTACGCCCCTGTTAACACCTGGGCATTTTAGTTGTGAGCTGCGATTGCGCTGCGTTTTTTCTTCATCATAAAACAAGTTTTGCAACATTGTTGTTTTTCTTCTGCTTCTCTGCTAGTTTTTAGTGTGTTTACTTTTTTTAACAGTAACAACAAAAACAAACCGCCGATGACTTAAAATAACATCAAGATAACAACAACAAAACTAGCCACAATTTTCGCAAAATACCTGCGGCATGTGGCTAAAGCACACAGCATGGGGCATTTGTGGCAGCGATGGTGGTGGTGGAGGCTTATTTCGAAATACACAGAAGTCAACAAAGCCATTGTACGATTATAGCAATGTTCTACACCGCTTAAGAAACGTTTAACAGTATCGAATCAATGAAAGCGAAAACAAGTTTGGCGTTGGCTAGCGTTGCCATATTTCCATGCCTTGGAATTTGTATACATATATTTTAGAGAATTTTATATGGACTTGCTTATTATGATCATGGTAGTTATGTTTTGGATTTTTTTTTTCGAAATTATTAATTTTTTAAATAATCAGTAAATTTATCACTATAAAGTAATTTTATTTTCAAAATCTTTAAGCACTCCTTAAACGTGTATAAATACCTTGAGATGAAATGTCAATCATTTATAAATTGAAACTATACATTTGTCATAATATCAAATTTACAGTAGCTCCCATAAACGGCTAATACGGGTTTATTTGAAGTAATTACAATATGTATATAAGTGTCAAATATACCACGATAATCCCGATAAATTCGTATCTGTAAACGCGACATAAATACTCATTAGGTTGAACATAAAGCTATTACAAACTGTGTTTCAAAGTTGTAACCTAAAAACGCATTTAGATTTTATCTCTCCCAACAATATTCTTAAATCTGGCGCACCTATTTTCGAAGTCATTAACTGCTGGCGCAGCTTTAACTGCTGGCGTAATTGCGTACAATTTTTTAAAATAAACGTGACTTTCAGTTTCTTCCTCCCTCTTCCTTTGGCTAGAAATTTCTTTATGTCTATTCGGTTGTTCTCTATCAGTCTTCGTCTCGGAAGAAGTCAATAGACTGCAAACATATTTACACGACATACCTACGAGCATATCTATATATTAATGAATGCATTTGCATAAACTGGTTGTCGCCAGACTGCATATTGATTCGATTGGAAAGCGGCAGCAAAAAAAAAATAAAAAAAAACTGAAACAAATATCCGCACATGCGACAAACCTATAATAAATAGACAATTTCTATGTCCTCCGTTTGGAATAACGGAAGTATTTTGCGCTTTCAAATCACATGGTGGGAACACAACAATTGGACGAAGATAGGCGAGTGCTTGTTGTTCAATAAACTTATTAATCAGAAATTGAAATAATAAAAAAAATCATTTTTTTAGGAAATTGTAGGCAAAAGAAATTGTCAAGCACAATTGTCATTAAACAATGTTACTCTTCTCTCAGCATTTGAGAAATTATTGGATCGATTTATTTAAAAAAATAAATAAATTCAATATCAGTAAATTTTTTGCTTCAATTTGCGTCGCTTTTCTCTGTTTCGCATCAACAATGCTTCGTATCTGAAGTAATGTAATATTAACTAATTGGGCGCCACTGAACAAGCATTTACAAATTTATTACATTTTGAATATTACAAATGCCTATAGGTATCCTACCGATCAATTGTACAATAATTTGTTCACACTTTATTAAATAAAAAAAACTATGAAGTGTCACATTCCAACGCCCATGTTTACCATGTTACTCTACTTTCACCCTTTAAGAAATTATTGGATCGATCAATCGATATATACCGAATCATCGATAGGAGAAAAATACTTCGAATTTGTTCGGATATAGAGCAGAACATTCCACCACACATTTATTGTCAGTCTTCTCTCGATATGTTATAGATGGTTTAATAATATAGCGGTTCTTTCGCTCATATAGTTCCTTTTCTCCAGTCGTAACTTTCGTTCACATAGTTCTTTTTGGCCCACTCTTTCCGTTCTTTAACTGAATTAACTGACGTTTACCAAAGTGAACTATTGAACTAATAGGGACTATGGGACTAAATGAATGATTTAGTTCATTTTAAGGAGTGAACCGCTTCAGGAACAAGATTGGCCAACTCTATTAATATGTTATGAAGGCTATTACTGGGACTTGAACTTCTCCAAAGCCTTGGAAATATCGTTCATGATAAGTTCGATTTCAGGCGACATATGGACTACATGCTACACAAACCACTGCATAAGGAAGTTGGTTACCTGTGCGTAAATGGGTGCTTTAAATCCAGTAGTTTATATTTAGTTTATATTCCTCTGAACTGTCTAAAATATAGCTATAGCTATCCTCATTATATCATGAAGATCTCTCCTGACGTACCTTAACAATTGAAGTAGCACATAAGGCCATGGCAGGGGTGTTCCAGACAGTATTGCATCGATAACATTTGGTTGTCCTCATGAAAGTGGTTCATGAGAAGACGAATTTCTCGCGAAAATTTGCTCCGCATAACTTCACGGACGGGCCTATTGCATTAAAAGATGGCAACTAAGTACGATCCTGCTTCCCATTTTATAATAAATAGCAGTGGCTTGCGCAGACATTTTGCAAACGATGTCGAACCCCAATATCTTGGGGTAATTGGTGGTCAGAATCCTTTCTCCGTAGACAATAATGTTCATTTCAGTCGTCCAAGTAGTGAAACGCTTGGCTGTGGATTTGGTGGAGGGTATTTTCATATTATGTTACTATCTTCGTCACCACATGAGGAAAACCCCAGGCGTTACCTATTGTTTTATAAGAGGTTGGCATTTTGTGGAGATCAACAAGGGTATGAGGCGACTTGAGGAACATAATGGTGGGTCTAGTGGTGAATAGTATTGCTGTGGATTTGGTGTCGGATATTTTCGTATTCCTCAGATAGAAGAAAGAGTATAAGACCAGTAATGAAGACATATATCCTTCCAAATATGCCATCAATAATTGGACCCCATGCCATGATCAACCGTATATATTTCGATCTCTATTCCGCCCGGGGATTGTTTTATAGACGTTGAACAGTTCCAGAGAAATCACCACATTCGATTTTTTTCTTCTGAATTCCTTATATAACTGGCTTCCGAGTATATTATTAATTATCTAACGTTTCAACCCCGGCCGAAGGTTGGTCGTCTCCTATGTTCCCGAACAGTTTGGCCTTTTGTAATGAATACCATCTATAGGTCAAGAGGCACCGAAACTGTTCGGTTGTGCAATCTGTCTTTGCTGCTGCTAACAGAATTCTCCTAGCATTATCCACAGGCTTCAATAGCAGAACTACCATGCCCACCTTTCAGGCTTCGGAAACTATATGTGTGGCTCGATCCATGGTTCATTCAGGATTGACATAGAAATTCCGTCCGTTCCGTTCAGTAATTTCTTCATTCTTGGTCAGTCCAATTTAATGCGATTACTACAATGATTTCACTACCATCAAATCAATAAGGATTTTAGAGTAGTTTTTGTAGTCGTACGCAGGATCGGTAAAATATACTTTTTCGGTGCTGGCGTTTCAGTTTCGTTAATATTATTATTATTATACCCTGAAGTGGATGACATTGAATGCTACGATCCCTAATAACCTCAAATAAAATTAGTTCACATTCTGCGTACCCCAAGTAAATTAAAAAAGTGATTTTCAACATTAATTAATATTTTTGCAGCAATTGAACTAACGAACCATCATTAACCCTCAATCTCAGATTTTGCGATTTTTTTAGATACATATACTAGTTCAGCTAAATGCATACAATGTAACTGGCTAATTACATGTCATGTCAACGTCATATTCATACACACACACACACACACACAAAGTGAGCAAGTCTGTCAGCCATCCACTGATGCTTTCAGGGACATTACTTTCGATTGCACTTTTGGAACGAGGCAGATAATTAGTTGACTTAATTAGTTTGATTTTGTTAAATGGGATTGGGGGACGATTAATGTCTCGGAAGTTTGATTGTCGGTTGCTCAAGGTGTTGGCATTTTGTGGAGATTATAACTAGTAGATATTAAAAAAAAAAGAATCAGAAATAATTAGGTGTTCTAGAAATTGATCAAAGTATATTAGTTATACAGGGTTATCCATTTCGTGGTTTCAAAAGTAAACTCTAATAAAACATATATAAAATACTTGTTCATTATATTTCTGTTTTATTATAAAGTTTGAAAGACCTTCATGCGAACTCACTTTTAGACACAAATTGGGCGGTATCTTACCCATAACTTTAAAAATGCGTGTGTGAGAATTTTGACATAATAAAAATTTGGTCCTACACATTATTAGCAGGTCTATAAACACATAGAATTCGTATTAAAAGTCGTTAAAAATTGTGTTCTACTGGCATCCCTAATTGACATTTCTGCTCAAGTTCTGACAAATGACTGAAACCTTGCAGTCAACGATTGTGACTGTAATACATTAAAAATCCAGAGACATGTAAATGCACCTGTAAATTATGACGTGTTGCTGATGACTGTCATTGGGTTCATTAGCAGAAATGTCGTATTACTGTTTCAACAAAGTTGCTCTGGTTATTCTCTGTGAGAATGAATAAGTTAGGTTAGTTCTATTATAGATATAATTGAACAATAATAAATTGCGATCAAAGTTGGATTGATGGCATTGCTCTTTTTTGCCCTAAAAAGTAGACCAATGTTTATAATTTTTGGTAAACAAATTTGCTACCCAATAAAATCTCAAAATGCGCCCGAACAATTTATTTTCTGCCCATTTTATTTTTTACACAAGGATCAATTAGGTATACGTAGTCGAGCGCAAAAGTCGACTTTTAGACTTTTCGATTTTTGCCTCTGACCAAAAAGTCGACTTTTCAATCTTATGATTTTTTCAAACCTGTTCAAAATCGATTTTCGACTTTTACCAACTACAGAAAAATCAACTAAAATTTAATTTTTTATGAGAATTGTTGTCAAAAGATGAACAAAGTTTTGGAATGTGTATTTTTTGACAATTTCGGCAATGTAATAATAAACCAAGAATTTATAAAGAAAATCGAAAGTCGATTTTTAAAAGTCGACTTTGCGATTTTCTCAAAGGTCAAAAGTCGACGTCGACTTTTAGACATTTTAATACAGAAACTATTAATTGATCTGGCCTTTAGGACGTTATCTCTTTTGTATGATGATTTCAAAAGATTGTTGTGTCATTTGAAAGTGGAACCAACTCACTGACGTTGCTGGCTAGATGACCATTTTGCACGGACGTAAACTCAGTCTGTTGGGCCGCAGTCCTGTCAAAGTTAGACCTGTTAGGGTGAACAAAAAACAAAATTCTGTTGCCAGTGGATCATAATATAAAAAGCGATGATGAGTCCTCTTTCAAAACAGCAGAGATTGAAACAAAATAAGATTGACTCTGTGAGAGAATAACCCATCGAACCTCTCTCTAACGATTCACTGACGGAATACTCCTATCCTTCACCAGCTGCTTCAAATCCACGTTTCATTATCTTTTATCCTACAGGTTTCTATAACTTTCCATACCAGATTTGTTTCTTTCAGGTGATTTTGTGCAGATACATGTCCGTCCGTCGTATGTGGATGCGTGTATGTGTATCGTATAGATATGTAAGTTATATTTCAATAAAAATTATATCCTTATATAATTGTTAACAATGTACTCTCATTTTACAGGGTTCTCAATTATGAGAATTCTGCCTAGAGAGAATTCTGCCTGCTCGCAACCCTTATCAATGGCGTAACATTCAATTACAAGGTACTTCAACAAACATCATAACCAGTATGATCTTTTGTATCCAAAAAAGCATATGTTTCGGAACCTCTGGTTTTGTAGCGTTCTCCATAGACATACAAATACAATTCATACGTCGACAAACTTCAACAGATGGTTTTTCAAGTCCATGGCACAATTTTTTCAAGCCCATGGCCCAATAAATATGTCCATTTATCGTAGCTAATACTTAAAATCGTCGTGCAATTGGCAATGTGAAATTTTTCTAGAAACTAATTTGACAGATGACCGGGGCAAAAACAAATGGTTTTGTTTTGATACATCACCTTATTATTGCATCATGGTCAAGCCTTTACTGTTTCCATGGCACAATAAATAGGAAGTCCATTTAGCGCAGCTGATGTCTCGTTTAACTGTCAAAGTGCGTAATTTCTACTTGAATTCGATGAGCAATGTTGCCAACCATGTGAAATATTATAAGGAAAAATTTGACAGATGGTCAAGACAAAAACAAATGTTTTTGTTGTGATACATCACCTTATTATTGCATCATGACTGTTTCTATGTCTTTGCCATGGCCCAATAATAGGTAGTCCATTTAGAGCAGCTGATGTCTCGATTAACTGTCAATTTGCGTAATATCTACTTGAATTCGATGTGCAATGTTGCCAACCATGTGAAATATTATAAGGAAAAAATTGACAGATAATCGAGACAAAAACAATGGCTTTTGTTTTGATACATCACCTTATTATTGCATCATGGTCTTTCCGTTCTTGTCTGTTAGGGTAACTTAGGTAGACTGGCAGTCAGGACTCCGATTACAATGTTGCCACATTCATTATAATTGAATTGCCAACCATCGTTTTAAAATATAATGTCCAGGGCACGCCACAAGTTCATTCTTTCAATTTCTCTGTGAACTGAAAATTTATAAAACCACAACATTAAAGAGTTTGACAATTTCAAATACGAATGTCTGTCAACTCAAGTTTTTTGTCGCCATTGATTTTTTTTACATTCAATTCCATTCCATGTGAATTTGTGTGAGCGTGTTGTAGTAGTTGGCGACACATAACCAACCAATTGTCAATTGTAATAATCAAAGTGTTTTTTTTTTCTGTTGCAGAGTAGTAACCCACTGGCATGAGGAAATTACATTTTTCTTCTTCTCAACTTTTTCGATTTGTTTATATCTTTTGGTTCCTGTTCGACTAGTTTGAGTTCGTTTGTTTGGTTGAATTGCATTGCAGCAACGCAGCAATCAACAACAACACGGGCAGTGAGTGAGGAACATCGGAAACCGGTAAATTGATTTTGCACTGCACATTCGCAACATGTTGCGACAGACTGACTTCACTTTCATTGGACAGAGGGAGAGACTGACAGACGCATCATCGTCATCATTGTTTTTCTGTTGTTCATCAATCATATTTTAGGTTAAGTCTGAATGACTGAACGAATGTTGGACAGATGAATTTGATGGATTTGCGGAAGGTGGAGACACATCGACTGAACTTCCGTTTTTTATTATGTTAATTGTTGGCGTTTGTTTTTGTTTTGATCATAATAAATTATTAATAATTTTTGTTGTGTTCAATAAAAATTGGCGCAAAAACAATGACTGGCAGAGTGTTGTTGACTAGTCACTTCAAATTCTACTCAACCAACAGTTGTTTCTTGAGTTGAATTTGAATTGCAATATTTTTTAACGAGGTTTTTTTATTTTTGTATACAAAAAATTTATTTATTTACAAAATGTATTTTGTAACGTCTCATCCATTCTCTATAAAACAACTATCCTTCACAACAAGTCAGGACAATAAAAATTACTTTATGTCATCCGCAAATGTAATAATTTTCGCAAAGGTTATTCTTTTTGTTGATTTAATCGACTTACAAAATCATTTTGACAAAATACTTTGTTTGATTTATGTTACGCTCGTAAACTAAACGATCTGATGACAATGGCCAATAACTGGTCTTTTGTAGCATTTATGTGCATTGTTTACAAGAGAAGTCATCGGAATTTGTTATATGCGAGTAAGTGGGTATCTGATTTGTAAGTCGCAAGTATTACTCAATATCTAAAATGTCAACGAATGTAAACAATTTGTAATTTATAACTCTTGTTGTTGTTTTTTTCAAAATACGAACAAGGAAGACAAAAACACACACAAAGCTCTTCATGACTCTTAATGTCAGTGAATGAATATTTATACGGTGACCCAGTTATAGCATTGTATCGATATTTATAGAATGTTATTGACTGTTTAACACTTTTTATAAACAATATATGTTTTTGAGGAATTTAATATTATTTAAATAATTCATAATTCTCAATATGGGTATCGGATAAAAACGAATGAAATTGTAAATATATAAATATATAAACATATCCACACTTTCCAAGATAGTTTCCAATATTTGGTACGTACTGCTACTTAATCAAGTATTTAAGGTCTTGTGCTTTAAAAAAAGCTTCAGTAGTGCGGTCTTACTCCTTCTGAGGGAACTGAGTAGTACAGGAGTCCTATAATAGGACATAATTTGATTTTATGTTCATTACCTAATATCGATGACTGAATTTGGAGATGAGTACATTATGTAACATTAAAAATGAAATAATTTTTTATATTTTATTTTTTAAGTGTGGAAGATCAGTCCGTGGCCGCCATACATGCAATTTGTGTATATCGAATATTTCTTTCATGTGGATTATTCCTGACGACACTTTGACGGACCTTATTAAGGAGACTGCCATTGCGAAGGAAACGGCAGTGGATTGGAATTGGCGGTCCAGTCGAGAAATCAAAAACAGGGAAAAAATATAATTGAGGTCGGCAGGGTAGAGCGGAAGACAACTCAATATTTAGAGAACCCTACTTAACTCTTGGGAGGTAAATATTTAAATATTATTTTATTAACGTATATTAATTAATAACTTGAAAATTGCAGCCTTGTGATTAGTTGTAGGAGGAGAGCTGAGCGCATTTCAGGATGAATCATTCCAAAAATTGTGTGGATCTTGTTACCAATCAACACACTAATACTACAGAGAAACTGTGGCGGCATGTTAAGGAATCTTTAACTGCATATAACCATAGACATATATATTTAATGGATAATGGATTTACGGGGAAATTCCTTCTGATGCGAGGAGAACACGGGAACGACAGCTATGAGACAGCGTTAAACCATCGTACTCAAACTTCGGCGTGCTTTATTTTTGCGGCGTGCTTTCGCATAACCGATTTATAAACAAATAATTGTCACAAATCGTGGATAAATCAATATCAACGAATTCATGATTTAAACATTTGTATTAAACGAGCGATGTTGTGAGAAACTTTCCGCTCGAAATTATCAAAATAATAATTTCATTTGCAATGTATAACCCATGACACAATAAATAGGTACTCCGTTTAGCGCAGCTAACTATACGCTTACCCATGATGCAATAATAAGGTAATGTATCAAAACAAAAACCTTTGTTTTTGTCTCGATTATCTGTCAATTTTTTCCTTATAATATTTCAAATGGTTGGCAACACTGCACATCGAATTCAAGTAGAAATTACCCACTTTGGCAGTTAATCGAGACATCAGCTGCACTAAATGGACTACCTATTCATTGTGCCATGCGCTTACCTATCGAAGTGCATAGTTGATATCATGGAACAAAACATAGGTAGTCCATTGAGCTCAGCTGACGATTATATTAACTGTCAAAATTCATGGTTTAAACTTGAAGTCAACGTACAATTTTAATATACAATACATTATTTTGTATTGGTAAACATATTTATAGCTGCGTTAATTTTGGCAATTTATAACATTAAAAATAAATAAAAAATCCCCTTTTTATAGCATCTTCGAGATGAGTGGCCTTTTGAATCGATATAATGTCAATTTCAGATCGAAAATAATTTCAATTACATATATTTGAACAAACCACATTACAATATAGAATGGCGAAATTGCAAAGCAAATAGCCATAAATTGGCATGCATTGCACAAAACGCATGTGAACATGCATTTGTAAATCATAATTACGTGTGTTAATGTACTGCAACTGAAAATGCAATGGACAAACGAAATGATGCAACTAAACATAAGATTAGGTATGGAATTGTCGAAGTAGAGATGTAATTTTGGAAAATTGTGGCGGTTTTTAATCTTTTCGGATTTGCTATCTTAATTTTATCTCAATAAAAACGTGTATTTCGTATTTGGTAGAAAATTTCATGTGATACTAATCGAGATCCTTGGAATTTTTTTGGGAGACAATTTTCGTCGAATAAAAAGGTTTTATGTTTTTTGCACCTTCTTTTCTAGGACCAAAATTGTTTACTTATATTACTTAGAAATATAATAATACATCAGACAAGTTATCTAGTCAATCTCCTACCCCATTCGAAATGTCTGAATATGAATGGTAACATTTTGCAATAAATAATATTGAAATTTACATGCCGGGCCGTACAAGTCAATAAACTAAAATTATAGTTTTATTCACACGAAAAAACCCGTATGTATGTAATAAACTCATATAACTAAATATTTATGTATGTACATACATACATATTCATATTAGTGCATGCAGGCACAAATGAAGAGTTTCAAAGTGGAAATCATGTACACATGAATGAATGAACGGACTAACGACCGACCGAACAGCTGACTTCAAAAGACCTTTATGGCTATCGATGACAATTGAAAACAGAAACATATAAACGGAAAATCAAATGTTTATTGCAGTATATGAGACATTCCACTGAGTTTAATTTTTAAATTTCGTATACATTTCTTAGCAGATGGCAGTTTAAGACAAAGGAGTTTTAACCTAGAATAATAGTTCAATAATATATAAAAAATCAGTGGTGCGATCCTGCATTCACTTTCGTGAAATTTCGGATGAATCAATATATATATGTATAATGCTAAGGAACCAGTCCTTTTTATACAGCAGTATTTAGTGATATTCTTGCAAATAATATGATATACTTTCTGACAGAAAACTTCACAAGGATAGCCTTACACTACTCTTGGTGACAAATTCAGCAGATTTATTACACAGTAAATTCAGAATAGAATAAGAGGATTAAAGACCATATGAGCACATTGTCCACGTCCCAAAAAATGTCCATGAACAACTAATAACGGTAACGCCTTTGTTAAGACAGTTATATTTCCCATCCACAAAAAGGAGCTATGATCGAGCCGTCAAACTATAAACGAAATGCTTTCATGAATTGCATGGCTAATGTAATGATGGGTATCCTAAATGTACGACTCTGTAAATGGGTAGAAAGAAACCAAGTTCTTACCGAATACATACCTGGGTTTCAGGAAAGGTTATTCCACTGCAGACAATGTGTACAAGTTAGCATTAATTGTAAACCAAAAACTTCATGAAGGTTAACATTGTATTCAGAAAATCTCGAACATATAAACTTTCTCAACTCATAGAAAATATATACAACAACACTGAATAAGCAGTTTGGACAGGATACGAACTGTCAGATTATTTCGATACGTATTCAATTCTCATTACACATTAACGACATACATGAGTATCTATAAGGCGAATATATCAACTATGCAGTCCATGATCTTCAATTGAAGAATATTGTCTTATTTGCAATCTTACCGTTAACATGTAAAAATCTGAAATCCTGGTATTTCGAAATGAGGGTCGATTAAGTAGAAGTGAGAAATGGTCAGAATGTCAAAGCGAATTAATGACTTTCACACCAACACGTTCATTCTTAAGACACATTGAAAACAGAATAAGCCAGTCAAAGTTGCCTATAAACTCGACCTGGAAAAACTTCCTGGCGAACAAAAAGTAAATATTCAAATGAAATGGTATGTCTATCGATCTGTATGCAGGGCAAATTGTCGACCTTAAGTCTGGGGATTTTCTTACTTCGACGAAGGATATACATTGCAGTGTTAATATCAAAAGAAAATTTTGAACGTTCCCGGTTTTACTCCAAATTATGCTCTCATGCTAGAGACGTAGGTCGAAATACGAGTCATCTACTCGTATACACACTCTATATACACGTACAGTATCTTCCTCATATAATGTACAGATATCACGACCGCCAACTACCAAAAGAGTTAAACGATTTTTTGCTTCAAAATGAAGTGCTCTGGGTAGCAAACATAAAGAATTTATCACAATGATTGAATGGACAAATACTGCAAATGAGTTTGAATGAAAATTTTTACTTCAAATATTATTAACTCCGAAGAGCTACATGTATTTCAAGAAAATTTTAAAAATTTCAAATGTTTGGTAAAGTTATGAGCTTTTTAGGACAGAGAAGAGGGCAAAAATGTGTACAGTACTAATTTGTGAATACAGTCCAAATTATTTAAATCGCTTCGTATTCGAAATGTACGAATTCTGTCACCAGAATTATTTTTGATTCTTGTAAAACAGAATATAAAGAATAATTTAAAATGATTTTCTCGTCGATTTTGCATTTGGTTTTCTTGATATTGGGTTTTTATTTTTCAGAAAGAATGTACTGTATCTCCCGAATGCAAAGATATAGCGATGTAAAATTTTGTCCATATCCTATCTAGGATAGTTGCATTAAATCTTTGAACAGAAAATTGTTCTATGCTTACGGAAAAAAATCGGGCAACAAAGGGTTAAGGGCTGTAAAGTGGAACTAGTCACTGGAGAACTGAGAATCGACGAGTTTCTGATTACGAACTAGTTCCTCTTGCTAGCGGGTAACCATTTCCCATTAAACAACAGAATGCAGAATCCGCGTTGTTTAAAAAAATCGGTTGTAATATGGACCATTAAGATATTTTATGGTACAAATTTGGATAATATACAAATAGTATTTCTGTTGACCAATACAACATCTTTGATTCAACAATGGGATCAAACAAGTGATTTGATCCTTCAATACCGAACGAATGTAGTAGCAAGTAGTTTTAACATCTAGAATAAGGGCTTTCCTTGTAGTAGTATTCAAAACAGGTTGACTTCTTAGACGCTGTGAAGATGGTGGGAAATTTTGGCCTAATGTGACTGCGAAACAATGTGGAACTGCTTTCGCAAAGTTGAACTTATTCCTGGAAACGCAAAGTGTCCTCATGAAGTGTGTATAAATGTGTGTATAATTTTTTTGAGACGTCCGGTGGTACAATTGATATTTATAAGGAGGATCGACTGATCAAGAAATATAGAGCAGGCGACATATATGCATATAATAAAAATATAGAAAACGATGATGATATTACTAAACCTAGTTCGAAGTATGCATTAGAAGCTGTTAACGTTATCAAGCCATTTTTTAAGATAAAAGTTATCAAATGTCAAACACATTTAAAAAATTGAAGGAATGAAAACTAAATAAATATTTCAATATAATTATTCAAATGATCACTGCCCTTACAAGGCAAAATTCAAATAACAAAAATTAATTCAAGCTGAGCACGGCTAGGGCTCGGAGCAACACAAATGTTGCCAGACCACTTAACGTTCTGAGCCATCAACACACTTCAAAGCGGTTGCGCAAAAACATGTGTATACCATGGATGCAATTGTAGGTGTGTGGATTAATTACCCATCGCTACAACAAAAATCTGCTTTGACAAGGACTGTTTCTAGAATGAAGACAAATGTCAAACTTTGAGAAATTTGAATTTAATTCGCATATGCAAGTTTCGCATCAAGGCGGAATACATACAAGTTATCAACTTACGACATTTGTAAAGCCACATAGCCCAATATGCCTGATGAGCCGCTTAACCAACGGCGAAATGCGTCGCATAATGGTGGGTACGTAGGTTCTTCTCCTGGCTTTCCTTTTCATTGCAAAACTTCGATCATTAAGCTCGACTCGAAAGAGTATAAATAATCACTTAAATATTTATTAATGCATTTATTTTTGTTTTTTTTTTGTGAAATGACTCATATGTATATCACGATTATTTATATGTGATATTTGTGCATTTCGACAATAAATTCTGTTCAATTGTTTGCCGGTTATTGTTTTGTTTTAGCATTTGTTTTAGATTTTCTTGTTTTGTGTTTTTTTGAGCTGTTATTTTAAAAATTTTATGCAGTTTGACATTGACCCAGAAATGAAAGCGAAAAACAAAACATATCGGCTCCATAGGAGACCTATTGTAATTGCATGAGATTTTAATATTATAATATCGACGTCATTTCATGCAGTTTTGTTACAATCTAAAAAAATATACGAATATGTGAAGCAAATAAATAAATAAAATACAATTAAAAACAACATTAATTGGATTATTTGCCAATTATCAAAATCGCATTAACGAATTTTGACATTTAATCTGACACGTGTCATTGAAATTTATGGCGCATTGGAAGAAAATAAATCCGTTTGTTTTTTTATTCAAGAAAAATAAATGATGACACAATTTTAAATGGAATATTTCTTTTCTTGAGTAAATATTTTTTTTTAATTCAGCTATTTGTTTATTTATATTCTAGATATTTAAGAATTTCCGAAAAAAGTGAATTATTTTGGGTTTTCTATTTTCGTTGATGTCACTAAACGTTAATACTTTTTTTGTAATAACATAGGGAGTGGTTTAGTCATCACACTCCCACATTGTCTATCAATAACACAAAAGGTTGCCTTATCATCTAGCTAACCATGGACTTGATCGGAGTATAATAAATATAATAATAAAATAAAAAAAATAAACAACAAACCTTGCACAACCTATAAAATTTGTTTTCATTTTACGTAGCGAATTGCAGTTAATTCAGACAGTATTAAGGGATTGTGGAAATGTAAAATGCGGAACAATATTTAATTGGAATATTTGTTATGGCAAAATATTCCATCAATCGGGAGATAAGGTAGAGGAAATGAATGCACCGAGGTGATCAGTACATCAAAAAATGTATCATGGGTTAGGATTCTAGGTGATAATACGTTCGATAAAAAAGTATTCATAATTAGACTATAATGCTATGTTTATATGGCACTTGTTTAAAAAATATGTGACAGTTAAATTGTCATTTCCTTTTAATATTGCAAACACGTATTGTCATACACATAAGTCTCCTGCCGCCGGTATTTTTTTATATGCAAGTGAATTGCCCATGTTTTCTAATTTAATGAATTTCCATTCATTTTGAATCTACAATCAATTATCTTTCCCATAACCAATCATTCCAATCTCAAATTAAAAGAACTCAAGCCTAAATTAACAACAACAACCTACGAAAAAAATAACAATTGCCAAACACTTGCCATTTGGTCTGTGCCGATTTCAAATACCATATATGCAAGAAAAATCATGCTGAGTGAATTGTTGTTACCAAATTTCAATGTTGTTGTTTGTCCTCCGCCTGTTCTGTCTGTCTTTTTGTTTGTTTATTTTTGTGGTGAGCATATATTCGCTTTTGTTCCAAATTTGTTTTGCTTCGTAAATATTTACCCAAGATTTTGGAGTAAATCAAACAGTGGAACAGTAGAGTAGAGCAACAGCAGCAGCAGCAGTAGAGTACGAATTGTTTGCCTCAATGTTATCTTACGAACGGGCAAAATTAATGGACTAGATAAAATGGAAAGAACAAAACAAATAGCATTGCTTTGTGGGTTAGGGTTTTACATTTGGTATTTGAACCGGTTATTAGGCAGAAGAACTGTTTAGCTCAGAATTTTTCAAAAAAAGGTAAATGCTTTAATTGGGCGCCAAAAGATGGAAATTATAAAAGGCAATACTTTTCAAATTTGTAATTCCGAATATTAGATTTTTGTTATTTATTCCTCTTCCGAGATGTGCTACACGATCGAAGGTGAAATTAAGAGGAAACTCAAAGATATACTACATTCCCACCGTTATGCGACGCGCTTCGCCGATGTTTAAGCGGCTCATCTGGCATATTGGGCAATGTGGCTTACAAATGTCGTTAATTCATATGTTGTATTTATATCAAATTTTATTGTGAAATTGCATTAACGGATTAAATTCCACCGTGACAAGGTTCGGACATTTCACATCACCCCTTTTCGGAGCAGATTTTTCTTGTAGTGACAGACTTTTTGTCCACACAAGCTACAATATTTTTCTTCCATGGTATACAAATGCATATTGTGCAATCTCAGGAAGTTAAGGAAGTGGCTTTGAACGCTAAGGCGCCGGGCAACTATTGAGAGATGCCATAGGAACCAGGATTCAAATTCCAGCCGGGCTTAAGCTAAATTTTTGAGTTTTATGCCTATTTAGGGGATCGATGCGTTTCACATTCCTGCAAAATGAATACGACTATGCAGGATAACTTTAACTGGCACAAAGCCAGCCGTTAACGAAGGAAAGCCCTTCAATACCGAACGAGGGCTCTGACAAGGTGACAGCCTCTCGTGTAACTTTTTTAACATCCTGCTGGAAAAGGACATACGAGAGGCAAAGGTGAACAGAAATGACACTCTGTACACCAAACAACACATGCTATTCGCCACGCAGACAACATCGATATAATGGGTCGAACATTGTGAGCGGTAACAGCCACCTTTGAGCAAATTGAGAAGGAGTCTGCCAAAGTGGGTCTGACAGTAAATGGCAAAAAGACCAAGCTGATGGTATCAAAGCGCAAGATGTCTACTAGACTCGGACCAACTGTGAAACTTGAAAACTACAGGTTCGAGGTATTCAAATATTTTATACCTCGGTACCATCATAATTAAAACTAATGATATCAGTTTTGAAATTCGGAGAAGTATAGTGCTGGCCAACAGATGCTAATGTGGACTGATCACCTCTCGCCAGACCAAACTCACACTGTACAAGACGCTGATACTACCCGTGCTGTTGTTGTTGGAGGCTACTCTTGGAGGGTTTGAGAGAAAAATTCCCCAAAAGATCTATGGGCCGATCTACGTCGACGGTGAATATCGGCGCCGAATGAACCACGAGCTTTACCATCTATACTAGGGATATGTAGCTGAGAGCAAAAGTCGACTTCTAGACTTTTCGATTTTTGCAATTTACTAAAAAGTCGACATTTCGAGCTTCCGATTTTGTCAAAATCGTTTTTCGACTTTTACTCAAATTTTGATTTTTTATGTAAATTGTTGGCAACAGATAGAATAAAGTGTTGGAATGAAAACTTTTTGGGTTTTGTGATAAAATACCATGAATTTATGAAATAAATCGAAAGTCGACTTTTAGACTTTTCAATACAAAAGTAGGTTATTCGATTAGTCGAAAGTCTATTTACTTATCCCTAATCTAACTCAAAGCTGGGATGCCCCAGCTTAAAAGACATATGAAAGCGAACCTACTGATGTTTCACTCAGAAGGGGATTGCCACAAATTCGATGGAAAGATCAAGTGGAGGATGACATATCAAAGCATGTTCTTTCAAATTGGAAAAAAACTGCGCACAAGATCGACGCGCCTGGAAATCTTTCGGCTTATGGAAAAAATGTTCCGTCTCGAGCCAGATAAGTAAAAATATGTTGGGTGTCACCGATACGGTTTTCTCGCATGTCCTGATTCAGCACTCGGCGTTCATATTCCATTCTAAAGCCATGATATTGAGGATGTTGAGAAATTCTGAAAAATTCTCAAGGATGCCACCCGACGAATATATCGTTTTTGAATGTCCTTCAAACCCATAGGTCCCACTTTCGAATCCCAGAGGAAAAAAAATGAGAGGCATCCAAAGACCAATGTCATTTTAATAACCCTACTCGGTATCAAGAGACAGTTTTCCTGCATTTTGTCTTTCATCTTAAGGTTCTCATTGATGAATGATCCGCAGATTTAATTAGTCACAGTCGTTTCGATTCCAATGTTGCAGTATCTTTCCTATTTTGAGTTAAATAGGATAGGACCGTGTATTTACACACGCTCACCTGTTTGCAATTTAACGACAACCATACCCAATAACCGATTATATTTCTTAAATGTTCACCCGGTTTTTTCGGTATCTAACACCAGTGATACGTTTTTCTTTGGCTTCAAGCTGTTTTTTTAACTGCATTACCGATTGTTTACACTGTCAGACGGACAGACAGACAACGATGAATGTTATGCGACAATGCTGCCATCATAAGCCAAAAAAAAAGAAACAACATTGCTCCATATCTATTACCAACCCCACAATCGGAGGGAGTAAATTCTTGAAATTCATCACAAAAAAAAAAATCGTTTTGCTAAGGAAGATAGCACAAATTGATGTTGTTGTTATTGTCTGTGGTTTGGGTATACCAAACAATTACGACGATTAGGTTACACATACGTATACGTACGCGGGTATTTATGGGTGGGTTTGAGTATCTCCTCTTGGATTTGTGTTATTTTTGGATGATTTCATTTATTTTTCTCATTATTTCATGGCTGCAATCATTCAATGTCACTTCCATGCAATGCTACCCTCCCAATTCCCAAGAACAATCATTTAAAGCTTTACAAGAAAAAGAGATTTCCTAGTGATTTCTAGTCTTAGGTGGTTATTGGTGGCTACTGGCCGCGATGGTGTTTGTGTTGGTGATAACGAACAAACAACCACAGCCAGTGATAAGAAAGTTCAGATGGCACACCAACCAACCATTGGGCTTGGGGGTATGAATCATCGTCATCATCGTTCTCATCATCCAACATGTCGTGTGGAATCCGGTAGCTAATTCGGTTTTATGCAATGTTTTGTTTGGGCTTCCATTATCATTTGTTCTAATTTTTTGTTGTTTGTTTGCGCGGCGCTTCGCGATTTTATGACCTGACCCAATGTTTGTCGTTTAGAGATTTCATGGTGGCTACATTAAAGAACTCTATTTCGGGTTCTGGGATACTAAAGTACTATAAGCCTTTTTCCGCAGGGTAGCACTGAAGCCCCTTTTTCAAGACATGTATCAACTTCTCTGAAACCAGGAAACTTGAAACTGTTTCTTTTTCGTGACATAAGAATGACACACGCCGTTATGCCATATGGAATCACCACACACAACATAATGTGCTAAAAATTAGTCGCATTTCAGTAACCGGAAACTCCTACAGCTAGCATCATGCCGCAATCGAACGTTACCTATGCACGCACGGTTTAAAGTTTATTTAGCAAATTAACAAGGTGAGGCATAGGCGAAGGCGTTTTTCAGTGTGTGTTTTTAGGCGCATTAAAAATTTCAGACAGGCAAGCCATGTAAATATTTGCATACATATAAGTTCACCTGTGCGGAATGCATTCCTTTGTGTGTTATACTTTTTTTTGTTATTTTAATCGTTTCGTTGTTGTTTTTGTTCCCATTATTATTATTTTTGTGCTGTTGTTGATCGCATGCCAAAATAAATATTTTTCCCAAAAAAAGTTTCTGTTATTGTTCATACTTTAAACTGTCTGCATCTGAGTGTAAATTTTGAATAACCTAAAGTAAATATCGGTTAACGGAATTTTAATTAAGTGTATGTACACTTGTCAGGGGCTAGGTAAAACATGTCGTCTAGCGGCAGGTGATTTACGGACTGTTTTTATTTTTGATGTGAACAAATAATCTTCGGATTCTGTAGAGAGCAATAATTTAAAGGACTAGATGGAATTAGAGGGAGATCAGGAGAAACACATAAATCCCTGCGTATCATGGCAATATCAGTACACACCATGTGGGGAATTGTCAGGTGCGCTATGTTTTAAAGTGCAACGAGTCACGTTAGACTTGATTTAATGAATGATTCGGACATTACAACTGATAAAAATTTAAAAGGATTATTCACGTAACAAACCAGAATTTTGCTCCAATCAATATGCTAAATGTTTAGCTTTGGGTTTTTCGCGGTGTTTTCTCCTGTAACTCCCTTGTTTATCACTTTGAAGCTGGCATATTTATTATCGTTGTGGAACTACTAAGAGAGAGAAGAACGCACTTTTAAAACGAGATTTTACTGTCTGCTAGTATGCGATAAAACACTACATTAAACACTTGCTTGTTCTTTATCGCACAATATGGACCTGAGGACAGGTTGACACCGAACGAGGTTTTAATATTTGGCGTTAGAAGTAGTTTTGACACGAGATGATGTGAGAAATAAGAGCGGTGTCTGAGGATCAAATATAAGTTATTATATTATAGCGTATTATAGCTACGCAGGTTGGGTCCAGATTCAGTTCAAAGAACAGAGGCCCGTACCCGTATCTTGGCAGTGACAGTACCCGGAGATAGGCGGCAACTTGCCACAGCAGCAGCCAGGTGAACGGTCCCAGAGGGTGGGGACACAGCGGCAGCCCTATGTTTCGTCTAAAAGCCAAGAGCTCGTTTTTCAACCCCACCTGGACCAGAAAACAGCACGAATTCCTTTCTGTTCCAGCCGATGCACAGTGAGTTAGAGTAGCATGTTTTCTTGGATCAAATCAGGGAAGCTATTTTAGGATAATTTTTCTTTATTTTTCTGTTAATACCATTAAAATAAGTTAAAAAAATGTTTTCTAAGTATATTTTAGTATAATTTTATTAAGTAATGCTAAATATCAATGTAGGTATATAGTGCAAGGAGTACAATATGAGAACTTAAACATTGAATTTTATACATCCTAAAGTTAATCCCCCACAACATCATCATCTGCAGCCAGGGATGGTCCGTATGACGAATTTTCTGGTTTTCGACTGTCAAAAATGTAGTAAACGTCATTTATTTCAATATTTTCACCATATACAGTAATTTTTAATAACATATATATTTTTTTTACTGTATATCTGGCTAATCTTTACTAGAACCGATAAAAAATTCTGAACTTTTTTGAGAAACAAATTTTGAAGTTCGATATGGATTTGAGTAAAGCATACGTTATTTCCAAATCGATAAATGTAAATAGCTATATTATCAAAAACCTAATGGTTTTGAGTGGGTTTCCGACGTTTCTGACGTATGTATTATACGTCGGAAATGTATGTCATTTACGTCTGACAGGCCATCTTTGTCCATATTATACCAAGGATACGTTTCAACAAAAAGTCGTCCTGTATTGTGTGCATATATTTGAAAAATTTCATTATTAATCTCATGGACACTGGATACAGCAATAACCAACACGTGCATTTTTTAAGTTAATTTATCTGCTTTTGTTATTTCGGCAGTTTTTTAGCGTTTTGGTGCGTTTTTTGATTTCTTCGGCTAAAAATGTCATCTGTCATTCATTTTTTGAGCGCTTGAATTCATCATAAGCTTCGACTATTATAAAAACAACGTTCGAACTTGTATCTATAAAAATGCTAATAAAAACCCCTTTCAAAAATCCCTTTTACCCGATTACTTGAAACTGCACAACACAATCACTATTTGTCAAAACAAAGAATATTATAATAAACAAAAACAGAATATTATTGTAACAAAGATTTAATATAAACTAAAAATTATGACACGAATGTGGACGAATAATAACTTTTTATCCATTTAAAATATAAAAATATTATTTTTTTGGCATTTTCAATATAAATAACTACATCTAAATCACTTCCAAACACAATTTCATACTCAAATATTAACGAAGTATTTGCAAAATAACCCGAACTTCATGGTTCCATTGAAAAATTTTTAACTATTACAATACTTTTTAAAATAAATAAAATTTTCAACGGGAACGTTTTCACTTTTTTCAGCTATTTTTGGCACAAACATTTCTATTAAGTTTGATTTTGAAGTTTCACTACAAACACACCAGACCACTTTTGACATTTATTTTAACGACAAGTGATGTAGAATTTTATATACTGTAACAGGGTGCAAAAAATTTTAACGATACTTAAAATTTTATTTTTTAATTAATCCAAGAAAACGGGCTATTCTTACCCACTGTGCGATGGGTCGTTTTTTTTAACCAACATGACTCCACAGCCATCTACGGAAGACTGCCTCCATTATATTTACTTTTACTTTTTTTTAGCCTATGGCCATTTTATTTTTGTTCAAATCTTACATCTATAAAAGGTTAAACTGCTTAAACCTAACTTACTTTATAATTTATAATGTACTTATTCAGCGCCTACTTTACCTTTAACAGTTAGTGCCTCAGCTTAGCGAAGTACTGAACCAACTCAATAAAAATTATTCCCTGTGGCTCCAAGTACAAACTATGCCCCAAATATGGAATAATCAAAAAAGGGCTATGGAGCCTCCATTATCACCAAAGCATCTCCTTTTATACCTGCCGGTGGCTGGTTGTTAACTCAATGCCCGCTTATTAAGTGTTCATCGCAGTAATAATTTTTACTTTACTACTTTTAATTGTCGATTACTTTTGACCATTACTTTTTAACTAAGTAAATACTTTCTAATCTCTCATTTTAAATTAATTTGAATGAACATTAAACGTGTGTGTCCAATAATGAGTATCGACGACTTTTTGTCGTCACACTGTAGCCTGTCCTAGTTAATTGGGCTGCCATCTACTATTGCCTAGAAACAACGCCTCCTTGAATTTTGAAAAATGCTAAATAAGTAGGTTACATGAGGTCAGACATAATTTGGTAAAACAGATATGATAGCCACCACCACCTGTTTTTATCCGGATCAGAGGGAGTGGTTGTTGTGGCCGGTTTTCTATGGTACAGAAACACTTTGTTGTTTTAATTTTTCTATTTCGGTTTTATGCTTTCTTCTTCGTTAAGTCTCGTATCGTTTCTTTTTATTTTGGCCATTATATCGGAATAACTTGGGAAATACGTATGCGAATTTTATAACACAATGCAGAGTTCGGTAACAGTGTCTGAAAATAAGGAAACAATGGAAAGCAAAACTGACCACAATCAAATGTAAAACACAACACAGCCACCGGTGTAGAACGGTACCAAAACAAAACAATGCCGAACAATGAGTTGTTGTAGTATTTTTTTCTTGAGAGGAATACATTTGCTTTTATTAAAGAGATAGAGGGAGGGGGAGTAAGGAAACTATGAGCGCAAATAGTGTTAATGTAGATCAAAGTAGGAAATAATTTTGATATTAATGAAAAGTTTACATTAAAAAAAACTTTCTAATAAATATACGATTTTTTTACTTTCATTCTAAGCCAGCTTCATCTACAATATGGAACAAATAAACCATGAATAAAATCATAAAAAGAATCATTATTTTTTTTACATATGGATATGGTATTAAAACCAAATCCCAATGGAAATGTCCGAAAGTTACAAGATAGTAAGAACCTAAAATTGGCAATACCAAAAACTGTATTTCAGGAGAGTTTAGAGGATTTGAAAAAACGCTGGCATAAGTGTGTTATACCTGAGGGGGATTACTTTGAAGGCGACAAGATAGTTATTCCTCAACCACTCGGTTCATTGTTTTAAAAACCGCATCCAGGAAATTTCGCAACTCGTGATACATAAAAAATAAAACCTATTTATACATTTGTATACTTGTGCTCATATGATGATTAATGCTCACCAATCAATTGTTTCACAATGTTCGATTGCGATCTCCGACCTCAGTATCTATCTGTCGGAGGTTTATCATACGTTCATAATATGGCCACAAAATTGAAGTTAACATATTGTAAGCAATTTTCAAAATTGGTATGACAGCATCAATTGAGGAAGTAGAGAATGTGTGGATTAAAAAAAATAAACATGCAATAAACCGGCTTATAAAAACAAAAATGTTGACCGTTTCGTGTTTAATTAGTTCTTAGGCACCACTGCGATTTCGATTGGAATTCAAATAATTAAATATTTTTCTTTTTTTATATTTTTAATTTTTTCTTTAAGCTCTATTTTGCAAATTATGATCACTCGTGAGGTGGTTTATTATTCATGAATATTGATTAAAATCGGAAATCATAGAATATAGATCTGAGGGTAAATATAATGGCTTTTGTAAACTTTTCATTTGATAAATATGCAGGCAGTGAAAACAACAACAAAATTAAGACCGATTTAATCGATTTGTTTTTTTTTTTCATCGGAAATTTCATAGAGCATACGGCAGTGAGTTGGAAGGAAATACGACTGGAAAAGACACAACAAACCGCACACTCACACGTACACACACTCAATGATTCTAACATTGATTTGAAATTTGTAATTGCTATTGATATACAGAAACAACAACAATAAACACAACTTCAATTTTAATTGATTCTTGTTAAGCGGCTCGTTCCACCGCCTAAACACACAACAATTATGAGAGATGTATGAATTCTAGATTTTTTTTTTTTTGCATACCCACTTTCACCACCACCTGACTCATTTTATGATGGACATTTGCCAGCAGAATGATTTGTGGATAATTGATTTCTTTCTCGAAGGCTGTATTAACTAAATCTAACAGAAAGGTTAGATTTAATTGTAACAAGTAAACGAATGCGGACAGTTAATCATATAATTTGTTGTCGATTTGACATTTCCTTATTGTTGGTAATTACTCAACACAACTTAAATATAAATCAGAGCAAAGTTGAGTTATATTTAATAATTACACAATGCAACAAAAGGCTCAACATTTTTCAATCCTTGAAATGCATTTTTGGTAGAGCCTCTTCATTCGATTTTTATTTATCTTCAAAGTCAAAACTATACGCTGTCCTTTCATCGGTGTCTTTGGGAAGAGGAAAGAAATCAGTGGGAGTCAAGTCCGGTAAATACGGTGATTGAAGCCTGATGCGATTTTTCTGTAAAAATCGATGTGTGTGCTGGTACCTTATCATGGTTCCTTTTTTAGAAAAACCAATATAAAACAGTGCTTCCCATGTTTTGAAATTTTGGGGAGTTTGGGTGTGTTTTTAACCAAATTGAATGTAATATAGTATTATGCATTTTTGGCAAACCTCCGTATCAAAAAATTCCAATGTTGGCTCAAGTTTCGGTAAAAGTCAATCTTGTCATGAAATATCAAGTTAAATATTGTATAGGAAATTTGTTTACACTTACGCGTGAGTTTGGTTATTTGGATAGCCATCGTGAGAATTTGAGACCATGGGACGTCACACAACGATTACCCACTTAGCTGACTTGTGACAGAACATTTGTTCCATAAGACGAGCTAAAAACTCTTCCAATTTGAAAGACAATGTTTCGAAATGTTCGCGAATTTCAAAACTGATGCCATTAGTTTTATATATGGCGGTACCAATGTATATAAAATCTATGACTACCTCGAAGTTGTAGTTTTCAGGTTCCACATTAATTTCTAGTCTTCCAGAAGTATCAGCTTGGTCTTCTCGTCTCGTCCCACTTTGGCAGACTCTTTCTCAATTCGTTCAAAGGTGGCTTTTACCGTTCGCAATGTTCGACCCATTAGGTCGATGTCGTCAGCGTGTAACATTTGCTGTTTGGTGTACAGCAGGATGTTATAAAAGTCACGCGACAAACTGTCACTGTACCAGTTAAAGTTATCCTGCATAGCCGTATTCATTTTTCAGGAATGGCGAACGCAGGCATGGCTTTACACACCTCTGAACGGATAGGGCTGTCTAATGCGGCATTATTGTCGAAGAATAGGTGAAATGTGTCGATGTGTTTTTCGTGATACGTGATGCTCCTGTATCACGCTGGCTGTATCTGTCACGAGGTTTCTTTCTTCATCTGTACAGGAGGATGTGCCTATACCAAAAATTTCGGTCTGGTGTTTTTCTAGCTGGCAAAATTTCCGGACTTCGTTCTGACGTTTATCTTGTTATTTTTTATTTGACGATACGTTTCTCCTCTCTCCTTTTCTCCCGATAATTCTCTCCTGCATTGCGTGTTGCTACTGCCTGCAGAGTTGCCCTATACGCTGCGTTTTTTTGTTCCTACAAGTAGCCGATAATCCAAATCTAAGTGCTTCTAAACTTGCTTAAATCGCAGATAAATATCTGGAAAAGAAATTTGTGTAAGCATGGTCGTTGTAGAGTTGCACTGAAAAAACAATTCATAGACCCCAAAACCGAAAAGATCCGATTAGAGTTCGTTCTGGAAAACATTTTTTGTTTTTTTTTTTTTTGATTTTAGAAATCTTTTATTTTTGCTGAAGAAAGCAAATTTATCTTGTTTGGGTCGGAAGGACCAAGTAAGGTATGACACATAATTCCGTCCGTAAATCACGGAGGAGGTTCTGTAATGGTATGGGATACGATTTTTTATTTAAACAATCTAAAAGATAATTTGAAATGTGGCGCTGAAATATTGCGATTGGGATCAATTTTATCAAGATAATGACCTCAAACTTAAGTCCCAGTTCGTTCGAGAATGGGTGCTTTATAATTTTCCAAAAGTGATTCAAATACCTCCTCAGCCCCGGATTTGAATCATATGGATAACTTATAATGTATTTTGGAGAAAATTATTAGAATTCATAGCATCTCAAGCATACCATGTCTGAAAAAAGCTTTACAAGTAGAATGGGACAATATTCAGACGTCTAACACGGAAAACTTGGTAAAATCTATGCCGGCAAGGTTGGTAGCTGTAAAAGATAACAAGGGATATCAGTATTGCCCATCCAAAAAACGAAGCGCAATTTTATCGGATGGATGCTATGTATCGTGTTTGAAGGGAGATTGCGGAATGACCGACTTCTTGTGTTGTCCTCGCCCTTTTATACACTTTTCTGGGTTACAAAATGTGTTTATAGTTATCGATAATATTCTTAAAAGACCGATAAGATTCTAAATTTTATGTACGGTGTTGCAGTTATAATTTAAATTGAAACAAGGTTTGCATTAATAAGCTTAAATCTAAATAAGTAAATGAGGTTTACCTTAATTCGTAGTAGTCTTGGTCTGCTTAAAAATAGTGGATTGCTTAAATTAAAATTGAATTCATTGATTAACATGCACTTATGGCATTATTATTATAACTGTGTATATATTGCAGCGTTCGTAAACTAAAGTCCAGCAAATTATTGTAAAATATGTAAAAACGACCATATCCAATCTGAAAGCTTAAAACCCCTATGGCTTCTGGAGAACGAAAAATGTTCACAGGGTCCGGTGCAGAAAAATCCAAATTATACAAATACTAATATGCAATATAATAATAATAGAATAGCATATATGGATTTTAATTTCTTTTGAATTTTCAATTATTTTGATTAACACTGCTTGGTTTCAAGCGCTGCCAATTCCAAGAAAAATAAATATTTGAAATTTATTTCATTTATTAGCTAAAACAATTTATGAATTGTGTCTCTTATATAAAAGAAATTTTTAATTAAAAAGATTATTTACAATTCAAAAACTTCAAAGATATATTCTATGTCACATCACAGCGATATGAAAATTGGCAAAAAAGAAGAACAAAAAACACCAAAATTCAGGGTCAAGGATAAATTTCAGTACATTTACTAATCTATGAAAGTCAGTTATAACTAGAAATTCAATAACAAAGAAATTAGATAAATAAATTTAAATAAAACGTTCTAATGTTGGACGGTCCGTCACTATCAATTTGTTTATCTTTTAATAGAAATTAAATAAAAAATAAGAAGAAGAACTAAATTAGATATAAAAAAGGGGGCAAATGTGGTGTGACCAATTATATTATTGCTCACACACACACAAATATATGGCTATGGCTTGTGCCTACTTTTTGTCTACCCATTCCAGCCACCCACCTATCTACCCACCGACACTCTGCGATTATTAATTTTCTTCGAATTTATGTTAATGAAGGCGAATAAATAATTTCGCAGACTTGAATCACGTGCCAGACAACTGCGTGTTTATTTTTATTAATAATGCCGCATATAATTTTTTCATTATTAACTATATTTTTATTTTGATATTTTAATTATCAGCGCGCATGTTTATTATCGCATCGTGATTTATTTTTTGAATTTTATTTTTTTTTGTCACTGTCTACGACACAAAACTAGGAAACGGATACAACAAAAGGGAAAAATGCTAATGAAGTTACTATTTTTAATTTGTTCTTTGTTTTTGTGGGTTTTGTAGGAAATCCAGAATTATTGATTGCTTTAATTACACACATATAACAGCAGGACGTAATGGTTTACAATTGGAGAGCAAATAAAAAATAAATCAACTGTTTTACTTCGCCCAAGAATATACAAGAATTTATAAATTCATATTTGGTCTACTATGGTCCTAAAAATTAATTAACATGATTTCTCTATACTAAACGCTATTGGGCGCCAAATGCCGCCATATCTTTTTTATAAACAGTTGATTTTAGCGAACGACTTCAGGGCATATTTTCTACATTTTAACTTATCCCAAATGTTACCACGGAGATATTTGTGTACTTGGCGGATTTAATATTAACATTGACTCCTCATGCCCTTAAATTTGTTGCGGATATTCTTCGAATGGAAGAGGATTGAAGATGCTGGACATTTCACATAGATTCCATTCATAGAAGCTGACACCATGATCGCATTACTTATACAACATAAAATAAATTCTACACTGTGTGGAATATTGGAGTTGTAGAGTTTGGACAGCCCAGGAAATATTACTCCAGCATCAAGAATTTCTTTCATGTTTGGACTTATCTTCCGGATTTATATGTAGAATTTGCACCTACATCGTTTCTAAGAAGGCAGAGCGTATAGGTTCTCTGAAAGTGAGACATCATTTGTGGTATAATCAGCTGGATATTATCAACAAGCGACAAAAGTGAAATCGGGTTATATGATCCACCTCTGTGCGACCATCATGCCTAGCTTTGGCTTCAGTGTTTGACTGAAACAAATTGGCGGCACTCATCGTAAGTTATGATGGTGCATCCTAGAGTTTTTCAATTCACAAACGGAATAATTCAATTGAACGGTTCACTAAAAGGTATATTAACTAGGTCATGTAAGACATTAATAACTTCAAATACGATTTAAATAAGTTTGGCGGATAACATTAGATAGTGAACTTATAACTAAATAAATGGTAGTCCCATCAACTGAGTTGAACTATAAGGAGCGCTTATTCAACTTATCGGCATGGAGAGATCTGATGCAGTGAAGCATTTTCGCTTCACTCTTTCACCCTCATATTGATCGTCACTCTCATATTGCTCGTCAAATTATCGTTTAAATTACTGACAGTTTTCATTTGATAACTCTCTAAATTCTGGTCATGTATATTCCGCAGATTTTCTGAAAAAGGAACCATCGCTTTTAGACCCGGTTCTTTCATTTGTCTAATTCATTAGCGGTTCATTTTCTGCTAGTTCTATTAGTTCCATTTAGTCCTATGGTTCACCTAGATCTTCCTCTCCATAAACAGAATGAATAACCTAATTCCATTTTCTATTTAACTATTCTGATAATTAATATAACCGATTATTCCATTAATCTTGTTCAAAATTCCCAGCCTAGTTTGTTTATCGATCTCTTTTTCATTTTTAATATATTCCTTGGTGATTTTTACAATATGATATGAGCAACATTTTAGAGTTCTATTGTTTTGGAACAAACTAGTTCAAATGAGCTATTCTGCAAAAGGAACGATCAGTACTAGGTCCTGATCTTTCGTTCATCTAGTTGCTCCTATCGTTCATTGAGCTGATAGGAACTATGAAACTAAATGAATGACGAAGTTCCTTCTACTGAGTGAGCGGTTTCAGGAACGAACTCTGCAACTTTAAATAATGTTTGAATTTTTGAAAAATATAAACGATGAAGAACATATATCATCACCATATGTTCATATTGAAACTTTTTCATGTTCATATTCAAGCTTTTGACATCCAGTATAAGTGTATAAGTATCTAACTCAGTTCAGCTAATAAACATAACAAAAATTAACAATGTATATTGAATTAGTCAATTGAACTAGATCCTTCGTGAACTACTCTAATATACATACTCCGGGTTAAATACAGTTTCATTTTCAATAGTGCTTATTATCAAGATTGAAAGATGGATCTGTGAATCTAAATGAGATACGTACATACGTTCCATATTCCCCACGGAATTACCTGAATCATTTATGTTTCAATAATTAATTGTGTACACATGTACTGTTGTTGTTAATAATATTGTTTAATAACATATAAGTATACATTATACTAATGTACTACAACTTCAATTAATTTGTTAATGAAATGTTTTACAATCTCCAACAACATCGAATTAGCAACGGGGTTCCTTTCATTTGCTCGAAAACATCCATACAAATGCCAAAGTTAACTGAATTTGATGAAACAGTTTCGAAACATTTATAAACGATGCGTTATTTTTTGCTTTGGCAAATTTTATTTTTATAAAATTGTAACTGTTATTGTCGACACCAATGATGTTGTCGTCGCTCCAATTCAAAACGATTGAAGGTGATTGATGTCGTGGGGATTGAAAACGACAGGCCGACTAAATACACCTTGCGGAACAAGCAACTCTCTTAATACGCAACACGTTTGATGTGAACCGAAACGATCAAACATGTGTTTGTGAACATATGTTCCATGTTGACAGAATGTGAAGTGTTGCCAACCTCCCTTTGTGTTACTGTCATTCTCCATCGTTGGCGTGCGTGTGTCTGGCAGTGTATGGGTGTAAATGTCAACAAACATTTTGGCGCGACATTTCCCCAATGACTTAATTATGACATATGAAAATAAAAAATACTAAAATACATAAAATTGTTGCATTTTATGCCAATTTCACACTCAATTCGTTTCATTTCGAACTCGATTTTTCTACGGCAACACACCGAGAATGTAATTGCCATTTCTCATTAGCCAGTTGGAATGATGGTGGTGGTGTTGGTGTTGATTGAAAAATAATTAATTAATTTTGCATTCATGTCAGTTTCCATTCTGTCTCTGGTCACCCAGTGCCGCCTTCACCTCCTCCTTCTACTCCACCACCTCTGGACTGTTCGTGCGCTTTAGGCCGTTCGGTGTCGAGACTTGAGCTCAATTGAAATTCCAAATATGCACAAGTTTTCGATAAACTCACATAAAATATTGATTATTGCTAGTAATTTGGCATTCATATTGGCGTTGTGTGCCTGTCTGTCCGTCTGTTGTCCGTTCAATATTGTTTGTTTTAATTTTCATTTGGTTAATTAATAACATTTTCAGTCTTCATTCTCGGCAGCAATAAAGAATCTAAACAAGTTAATCTCGAGGTAGGATAAAGTGGAAATTTCTGTTAATAAATCAGAATGTGTGGAATGTATTGTAATAACAATTAGGGAGATGATTATTAATAGTTTTAAAAATTACAATAAGATTCTCATAGACTTTTTGTTTGCTGATTGAAAGGAATGTTCTGGATGATAATGGGTGTACGGACCTACTGTATCACTTAACATGAAGAGGAACTTTGTTTAAAATTTAGGCTTCTTTTTTTTAATGTGCAGAAAATGACGACAAGAGGTTAGATCGGAACCATAAAAAATCTTCTGAAGTAAATGATAGCATAGTTAGGGAAAGATACTTCAGACCTAACTACTTGTATTTCCCTAACAACTTTATGGAGATTCGTGACTGTAATCCTCCTTAAGAGCTGATATAAGAAATTTGTATGAATGCTAGAGTTGAGTCCATGACACAATAAATAGGTAATGCATTTAGCGCAGCTGACGATTTATTTAACTGTCAAAGTGTAGAACTAGAGTAGAAACTGCGCCACTTGAATTCGATGTGCAATGTTGTCAACCATGTGAAATATTATAAGGAAAAAATTTTAATTATGGTCTCGACCATGATGCAATAATAAGGTGATGTATACCAACAAAAACCTTTGTTTTTGTCTCGATTATCTGTCAATTTTTTCCTTATAATATATCACATGGTTGGCAACATTGCACATCGCAACATAATCAAGACATCAGCTGCTCATAGCAGCAATGTTGCCAACCATGTGACAAATTATAAGGAAAAATTTGACAGAGGTCGAGACAAAAACAAAAACATTTTTTTGTCTCGATTATCTGTCAAATTTTTTCTTATAATATTTCAAAAATTTGGCAGCATTGCACATCGAATTCAAGTAAAATTTACCACTTTGACAGTTAAGCAAGACAAGCTCCAAATGGACTAACTATTCATTGTGCCATGGTCGAGACCATGATTGCGATTGCAAGCATTATTAGAGCATTGTTAAAAAAAACAACTAATTCTTTGATTAACAGATGGCTTTTACAAGTTAATAAACGTTACACTCCTATAGTGCAATGCAGATTCTAAGATCTCTTATTATATACACCAAAGGCAAGGTAACATTTCTCACTACAAAAACATGCAATCGTTTGGCTTCGATCAAAAAACATGTCGCACTGTGGCAAGCTTCCTCGTGTGTTTCGATTTCTAAGAGTTGAGGACAAGATTCTGAACAATAAGAAACACAGGCAAGCATTCGTCAAGAATAGCTTCTGGTATCGAAACGGTATATTCTGGTCATATTCGATATACCAAAACAATGTACCGACTTAAGGAGCATTGTGGAAAGAAGTCTGCTACGATATATTAACTGCCTCAAGACAAGGAGAATTTCAACTTCGGACAGGGAACTAAATACCGCATGCAGACTCCTAAAATTTATAAAGGTTTCAAATGAAAATAGGGCCCACAGTTTTTGATCCCTAAGGTGTTTGACTTCGATCAACAAATATTCCCCACGGTCGTATTTCAAAACGTGTGTTGTGGAAGTTGGGGAAAATATTTCTGAACAGCGAAAAATCAAGGCAGACATTTATAAAGATAGCAGAAGGAATCGGTACTATGTATCCTGTTCATCCTCGACACACAAAAAGATATTCGTGTGCTCATTTGGTAATGTAAACCCTTTGTATCTGTAGGGAGAAAACTACTCTCTATGTGCAATATGATAAATGATAGCTGCTGTGTGTCTATGATTAGGCTAAGTTAGATTAGTGTATGTAGTTCTTAAGGAAAAATGTTTTATAATGAGATTGGAATTGAAAAAAATCTAACTATAGTTTGTGTTTCAATATTTTAAACACAATCCAATTTTGAAGAAATTAGCCTCGGCATTTCGAGGACACTTTAGAGGCATCTTAGAAAGAAATTATACATCCCAAATATTTATGTTGACAGTGGATCGAAGTACTTTCGACTTCTGCATTTGTCGAAGGAGAACACATATAAATTTCGCCTATCAAACGTTATCTCAAATAATTAACCATAAGGGTTACAAAAGACAACCATAGGCAACCATAAAATAGGGGCTTCTAGTTCGAGGACAGCCGATCAAATTGTAAACTACAACGAGAAATATTCCACGTGACATAGGTATTTTTCAAATTTTATTTTCTAGCCACATTCCATAACTTTTTCAGCTATACCTCGTACAGAATTTGCTGACACTACAATTATTAGTAATCTCTGTGGAAATATCGAACGAAATTGAAATTGATGCATTCTGTTGATCTGATCTAAAAATAAATTTCCTTACAGCCAATGAATTGTGATCAATTTATGTATATTTGTATACGATTTTATTTTTATTAGAACATATTCTGACTTTGACGATTTGAAAAAAAATACAAAAGTTGATGTAGAGCATTCATTGGATTTGAATTGGGATTTAATGTGTCGTTTTTTTAATTCCATATAGTGGTAAACCTTCATTTCATGTTTCAAAGTTCAAATATGTTAGTATGTTCATAGATAACATACATACATATGTCGGTACATGTGTCTGTGTCACCTTTAATTCGACGTCGTTGTCGCCATTAAATGCCGATTGATTGTGCCGTTTTTGTTCGATTACACTGTGCTACAAAATAAAAAAAAAAAAATTTCAGGGGTTCTATTGTACCAATTCTGTTTAGTTGAAGTCCCTGGACCACGAAAATACCTTTGGTTTTTCTGGGTCACTTCGAAAATTAATTCTATAACGGTAAATATAGAGAAAAACGCGGTTTCATGGATTTTCCATTTGAAACTTAAATAACTTATTTACTTTATAACGGATTTATACTATTCTTTTTTTTCTATCGAAGAGTACAATTTTTCCTTTCAAACAAGATATATATTTGGTAAATCGGTTGAGGATTGGCTGAGTTACAGCGGTTGAAATGTGAAAAAATACGCATAAAGTGACAAAATTTATTTTTCTTCGGACTGTACGATGAAATTATGATATCAAGCCATATAAGTTTTATTATATTACGGGGAAGAAAATTAAATTAGCTTTCGAAAATGATAAAAATCAAAAAAATCGGTTAAAAAATGAATGACTTATACACATTTTTGTATTGATTCTATGCATATTCTCTAAAGGAAATATGGGTCTGTATCGTTTCCTGTTACAAACCGTTATGTTTGCAACAGGCAAAGGGAAACGAGATAGACCCATAGTTCCTTTAGAGAATATGCATAGAATCAATACAAAAATGTGTATAAGTCATTCATTTTTTAACCGATTTTTTTGATTTTTATCATTTTCGAAAGCTAATTTAATTTTCTTCCCCGTAATATAATAAAACTTATATGGCTTGATATCATAATTTCATCGTACAGTCCGAAGAAAAATAAATTTTGTCACTTTATGCGTATTTTTTCACATTTCAACCGCTGTAACTCAGCCAATCCTCAACCGATTTACCAAATATATATCTTGTTTGAAAGGAAAAATTGTACTCTTCGATAGAAAAAAAAAGAATAGTATAAATCCGTTATAAAGTAAATAAGTTATTTAAGTTTCAAATGGAAAATCCATGAAACCGCGTTTTTCTCTATATTTACCGTTATAGAATTAATTTTCGAAGTGACCCAGAAAAACCAAAGGTATTTTCGTGGTCCAGGGACTTCAACTAAACAGAATTGGTACATTAGAACCCCTGAAAAATTTTCGTGTCGCACAGTGTTATTGATGCCTGAGATTTTTTCATATTTGGTAAATTGCCATTTAATGAGAGTAATTAAATATCGATCGATCGATAAATTGATGGTATGTGGGTTTAATAGGCCTCTACATAGATGTAAGAGCATAAATGGTATGAGGAGGTCTTGTATACTAAAATTAAAATTCTGGTTATATGGATTTATATTTGTTTGTCGTGTTAGTGTATAGTTTCTGGTTTTGCAATGTAAAACAAAGTCTAAACAGATGAGTATTAACGGATTAATAAATTCATGTAAGGAATATTCTGTTGTATAAAATAACTTATGTCATACAAAGAAAAGTAAAGACAACACTTTTCCTTATAGGACAAAACATCTGCGTCACTTTTTCGATATTAAAAAAATGTTCGAATTTTTCAACTGAGTTTTATATAATTTAAAATCATCCCCACTTTAATAAAAAATAACCATTGATGAGCGTACATTCAATAATCTGTTGACTTCAGAGTCTCGTAATGATAACAAGGAGATCGGACAAATTGCAAAATAACATTTTTGGCGTCGACTTTTAATCACTCCAACAGTAAATTAATGAATATTTATTTACAATTCTGGTTTATTCTGGAGATTTCTAGGATCAATTGGGCGATTGGTAATATAAATAAGCTGGTTTGGTGTTCGTTATCGATACCTGAAATGGATTTCTTTCGGTCTGTGACGGAGACTCCGAAGTGGTATCCTCCTTGGCTCGTATAAATTCTATCCGACTGCCGGTGCTTGGTTGAAACTCCATGGATAATTTGTAAGATTAATAAAATAATTGAAAACTTCTCTAAGTAGAGTTGGTACTCTTTGGCAAAAACTGAAGTTGTTGTCCATAGTCGCAAGCGGCAGAAATTCTAAAAGTAAGGTAAAATCTAGATAGATCACATCGAACCAAGTGAGAAAAATAAATGGAAAAAGGATATATGATCAAGTGAGAAAATGGAACCTTAACTTTGAAGAAGTTAAGGACCACGGGAATTTAACTGGGTAAGGTAAGGAAACTAATGGTAGGGCGTTAGGAATTTCCGCCGAACAGTATCGAACCTCACACTTAGTTGAAGCTACTTGAATTAAATCCCTGCGGATTACTGTTTAGTCCTAAAGTTAAAAAGTCGGATATATAAATTTGACAGTTGTTGGTTCATCTGATAAGAATGAATTTCGCGTAATAATAACGAAAGGATTTTTGGAGTAAAAACGAAGGTTGTCCAAAACACCGACGTTATGCTATAGAACATTGATGCCATGGATGAACTGATGAACGTGGAAAAAAAGGTGTGTTGTAGTTGGAATTCGCACAATTTGACAATCGGACAAAAAAAAGGCTAGCGTCAATTGGTGCAGAGACATTTTGTTTGATGCAGAGACCGGCACAGGTGACGAATGATGGATGAAACCGAATCGAAACATCAATCGACCATGGGGGTCGAAGAAATATAATTGTTCGTGGAAGAAAAAATCGAAGTAAATGGTAACCTGTTATTTATACCCTCCACCATAGAAAAAAGTTAGGTGTTTTGGAAACTTTCATCTCTGTTATGAACACATGTTAAATTTTGTTTCGATCTGGCAACTCCTTCATATAGAAACAGGCGTTTAATAAAGACGCATCCACAATTTTTTTACAATGAAAGCATGCATTTATAATTTTTGCATTTTTGCCTGTTTCTATATGAAGGAGTTGCCAGATAAAAATAAAATTAAAAATGTGTTGAAATGATGAAAATTTCCAACACACTTAACTTTATTCTGTTTATACCGCGATTTTTGTGCTAGGCTAAGAACTTTCCGAACTGTCCTCGTATGGAGGGTATATTAAGTTTGTTTTTCCCAAGACAATGTAAACATGTCCATCTGTCTGCCTATTGTAATCACTCTAGCCTCCAAACGAATTCAGATAGATCGCCATAATGCATAGAGTTGTCTTTTGTTTACAAACATATATCGGTCCACTTTTGGTATGTTGGTACATTGGGTCTTATTGGGTAACAAATCTCTCCAATAAAAATAAATAAATATAGGTCCACTTTTTCGAGTACCCCCCATATAACGATACCCCCATTATGGATATTTCGGGGTTATTGTGCGCATTTCCGTTCTTATTGTGTACTAAATCTCTACAGAAATTATAAATCTAGGTTCACTTTTTCGGGTAGCCCCCATATAGCGATACCCCCAATTTTCGGTAGAAATTATAAATCTAGGTTCACTTTTTCGGGTAGCCCCCATATAGCGATACCCCCAATTTTCGGTATTTTGGGGATTTTACGTACCGTTTTCCGACCAAATACCTGAAATTTGGTACATAAGGTTCTTATTGGGACCAAATTTCTTCACTAAAATGTTTAAATATAGGTCTTATATATTTATTTATGGGTATCCCCAAATGTTCGGTATTTTGAGGGTTTTGAACGCGTTTTCCAACGGAATTCGCTGTAATTTGATATTTTATAGTCGTATTTGTAGTCCCAAAATAGACAAATTAAATAGAATTAGAAATATTCGCCCCCCTTTTTGGTGTAGTCCCCGTATAACCCCCCTTATTATATTAAAATAGTTAACTGATTTAATCCGCGTTTTGGAGTTGTCCCCATCTAGCCGTATTTCACCATAGTATGGGGGATATTCTGTACTCGAAGTTATCAGTTTATACCCTACAAAGTACGGAATTCTAAAACGATTTAGCCATTTGTTGTAATCATTTTACCTCCGGAGGATGACGAGATAAAAAAAACCAGAACGTCAGGTTCGAGAATGAAATATATCGGCTCGCATATATGCCTACCTCCCATATAATAATACCTCCCGATTTTCGGTATTTTTAATATTTAGCGTGCATAAAATATTAGGTTGGAAATAGAGGTATATCGGTCCTTAATTGGGCATAGCCCCTCATATAATATTAGGTTGGGGAAAATAAATCCATTATTTTTATATGAACTATAAGACTTTATTTAACATACTTCGAAATATCCGAATATGCAGCGTTTTGTTGTATGATTTGTTGCCACTTCATAATGCCTCTCTCATAGATGTCCGGCTCTCTATTTGCAAAAATCTCAAGTAGTGTATTTTCATAATCCTCCCTGGATACCAATTTTTTATCATTAAAGAAATTATGCAGTGCAAGAAAAAGATGATAATCGCTTGTTGCCAAATCCGGACTGTATGGCGGATGCAATAAATCTTCCCAACCAAACTTTTTTTCCGACACGCTAATTACAATTTTGTAATTGCAACAAAATGCGCAGAAAAATCTCAACCGTTATATATTCAATTACGTTTCGTTTTTTTCGATTAATAATCCACTACATAATTACTAGCCTTAAAACTTAATTTTCTACAAATTTATTTAAAGAGTCAAACTATTTTTTTTGCTAAATTTCAGTATTTTTTTCGCAGTAAAGTGTATTATTAACATGCTTAACATGTTTTACGTTGTTACGTTTTTTTTTTGTTGTCATGTTAACAGAATTATCCCCTTTGATGTTCATTTAATTGAATTTACATAATTCTATAGGTTATGTATGCGTTTACACGCATTCTAATGGCAACGACGACAGCAACAGCGGCAACGCCATAAAAACAATGTTAAAATCTTTTTTTCCCGACACGTTGTTGCAATATGGCTCAATTTCCAATAATAACAAATAAAAAAATAACAATGGATCCGTAAATAGAGTTCTATTTTTTGTTTCGCCCTCTCAACACTAACAACGTCCTTCGACAGCAATTTGGCGTGAAAATGACTATGTAAAGGCATGAACAACATCGTTTACACGTTTTGTGTTCATGGTCATCGGGAACATTATCATCGTCAGCATCAGCATCGTCGTCTTCATTGGCAGCAGCTTCAGCATCACACGCAGAGGCTATTGTGGTTGGCAAAGGAAGGGAAGTTTATTAGTATTCAAGATATTAGAAATTCTACAACCCTTCCCGACCAGCACTTAGTCCTAAATGTGTGAATGCGTATGTGCTGACAATCTAATGATGCCTTAACACGGATATATTTGTATTTTTGTGTTCCTTAAATTGACATTTCATATGTTGAATGCATACGAAATATCTATTCCTGAAGACTTCTGAGGATGATAGGCAGTTGTCTACATATGCAGTCTATCACACACACACACACTACCAAACACCCACTCACCCATAAACACCGACTGTGGCATTCTCTGCGACAATAGCTCTGTTCGACACAACTGCAGCAACAAATATTGGTGTGAAAATTGTGGATGTGTTACGAATATTTAATCGAGTGGATGGATGGATGGATCTTCCTTATTCACAAACTGACATTTTTCATACAAAAATAAAATACACAATTTTTTTTATTTTTGATTGACAATTCAGTTTTGTTCGAAGACAACGAAACGTCATCATAAACTGGCACTGTTGCCGCAGTGACGCCAAGTCAGTAGTCACACTTCGAATTCGAATCGATTCTAAATTGAAATAAATTCCATTTTAAGATAGGGGAAATATTTCGTTTAAATGTTTTCTATTTTTTCGGTTTTTTCATTTCTGTTTTTATTTATTGCGTTTGCGGATGTACACTGACTGCATCGATTGGCTGTCATGTTTCAAGTGTTTTCTTGTTGTTGCTGCTGCTGTTTTATTAATTTCATAGAGAGGAAATAGAATATTGTGTATTATATAATATTTATTTTTTGTAAGGAAGTTATTTGAAGTGTAGTCGTATCAATCATGTTACACGTACGAACAATGTCTGTAAGAAACGGTACACCGTGTTTGAATACAAAACTTTTCAAAATTTTCAATGTTATGTTGGCAGACCCAAAAATATTTATTTGTGTGTTAATGCCAGGCAACAAACTCGTGTAAGTGTAATGTCTATAAATAGTAATGCTGTAATGACCTTGAAAAGTTCCGAAAAAAACTTTACATATAATAGGCTAAAATGAAGGTTATTGTGGTAGGTATTTATGCATAAAAAAAGAGTAAAGACGTCTTCGAACTCTTCGACAGGTGGGGAATATTGTTATTTTAGTACACTCGGTTAATATAATCCATTTTCCATATATTACGAAATTATATGTGTGGGTGTCAAAGGTATATTTTATTTAGGATAGTGGATAGAAATGTTGCCTTATCTGCCATAAGATGTAGTGTATATTAAATTTGTTATTGCGTTTGCAACAAGATTCGTCGGAGTCTATATATAGAAAATATAAAATTCAATAGAAATTTAGCCATGTCTGTATGTCTGTTGAAATCATGATACAGATCGCAATATTTAAGATGTAGCTTTGAAATTTTACACTGTAAACCGATCCCGTGTAGAATCTTCTTACCACAAATTTACCATGTCATAGTAAGTCATTGCTAATACTACGATATATCGATCCAGTGTCAAATCTTTAAAAAAAATTACCATGACATAGAAAGTCATACATTAGGTTGGGGAAAAAGAAATCCATTAGACCGTTCGTCGAAAATGTCGATAAAATTGGAGAAATTAACGAAGTTGACCGGCATGTTAGCAGTAGTCCAGGAGCTAAAAATCGACCATAAAACTATTTTAAACCATTTGCACAAAACTGGATTCAAAAAGAAGTTCGATGTTTGGGTCCCACACCAATTAACATAAAACAAGTGAAAAGCTGCCTAGCCGAACTTTGGATACCCTCCACCATAGGAATACGTACAGTTACGTGAAATGAAAATATGGAGAATATACCAAAAAGTGGACCTATAACGACAATTCTACCAATGGATTGTTGCAAACCATAATGTAGACCAAATACAAATTTCACCAATTTGATTGGGGGTTTCCTGAAAACTCAAAACCCTAAAATGTTGACCTATATTATGAACGCATGGTGAAACATTGGCATAAAATCCTCAAAATACTGCAATTTAGAGGACAAAGTTATATGAGGCATATATAAAGCGGAACCAATATTGACAACATTGTGTGGGAATTAGCGAATATTTTTATAATACATATGAAGGGTTAAGCCTACTTAACGACCGACATAGCTCAATTTAATATTACTACTCTTTACCACACTGTGGTACAGGGTGCTACGTCTTTGTGCATATGTTTGATACAGGCAAAAGGAAACGAGATAGACACATGTTTCCTCTTGAAAGTATCCATAATCACTTTCTGAGTCGATTTTTGCCTGTCCGTACTATGTGTCCCCCCATACTATGGTGGAATACGGGTATATGGAGGTAACCCCCAAAACCGGAACAAATCAGTTAACTATTTTAATATAAAAAAGGGGGTTATATGGGGCGAATAGTAATAATTTTTGGTAGGGAGATTTGTTACCATATAACCCATCATCGAACTTGACCTGTCTGCAGACAAAAGACGACTCTGTGCAAAATTTTAGCAATCTATCTCAATTCGTTTAGACGCTAGAATGCTTACAACAGACGGACGGACAGACGGACATGCTTAGATCGTCTTATATATATATATATATATATATACTTTATATATACTTTATAGGATGAGTTACAAACGGAAAACAAAATTAATATACCCTCCATACTATGGTGGAGGGTATAAAAATAGGATGGATCGATTTTCCATCTGCGAAGCCTTGGCCAAACCGAGTGAAATAGTCCCATTTCTTAAACGGATGGTGTTGGTAGATGAGAAATGGACCACATACGATAACCCTGTGCTAACGATCGGTCAAAGAGCGGTGATGCGCCTCAAACGGTGGCCAAACCAGCAGTAACGGGCAGGAAGGTTCTTCTATGCATTTGGTGGGACTGGAAGGGGATTATTTATTATGAGTTGCTTTAAAATGGACAACTGCTAAATTCTGATCTCTACTGTCAACAACTAGACCATTTCAACATAGCAATTGACCAGAAACGGAGATAATTGGCCAACAGAAGAAGTGTCGTGTTCCACCAGGACAAAGCTACGCCACAGACATCTGCAGTTACTCGCTAGAAACTTCGGCCATCCAGTCCGGATTTGGCACCAAGCGATTATCATGCTGATGGTAGAATTGGAAGATAATAGTCCCACCTTCAACCAAATGGTCCACTTTTTAGGTTAGCCTCCATATAACAGTACCCCTCGAATTCTGATAATTTCGGTATTTTCTACTCGATTTTCAAATTGACTGTAATTTAGCATTTTGAATTTTGGGGCCAGTCCGACTTTTGAACTTTGAACTTTCTTTTTCGAGTCGAGCTTAATGATTGAAGTTTGGCAACGAAAAGGAACGACAGAAGAAGAACCTACGCATATTGATTTTTAATTTATTTATATAAATTTATTGTAATAGAAAATAAAAAAGGACAACATATCTCCCCTTGGGAACAACACAACAGCAAGTGTTTATTTTGTAGAAAATAATGTCAAAACACCTATTTCGTAAGTTGTTGTTGCATTTCCTTGACGTTAACTATTTTTTATTTTAATTTTTTTTTATTTGATTAGTGTGAACATCTGTAAAGTTGTTATAGAAGTGCATCTTCAGATTGCCCGATCTCCCCCCAATGCCTCCGTCAATACCGCTGACATCCACACAATTGACAGTTAAGTTTGTCGTTAATGTCGTTGCTGTTAACTTTATTTGCTCCTTAAATGGCAAACAATTTGTTAACACTTTTTTTATCGATCTATCTTTTTGCGTAATGGTGGTTTGTACGATTGTGGCAAGCACTGTTGTCGATACTTGCGTGTCGATACCACGCAATGCTTCTAACCGGCGGGAATCATTGCTGGTCGAACACATTTTGAATTTTTAATTGCGTTTAATTTAAGTGATTGTTGTCATTATTATTATTATCGCCACCACCACCACCACCACCACAGCCATCGTCATCATCATCAACGTTGTTAATGTTGTTGTTGTCGTCGTTATTGAATATTGTTTGTATTTGTTGTCGTTAATTGCATTATTCTCTTGTTGTTTTTATTGTTGCTGTGTTATCGTCTTCATAAGGTAACAACAAATTGATTAATTTCCCGTATTTTGCATAGAAATGTACTTGGAAATTCATCATTTGGTTGAACAGAGAGAGAGAAGACACTTGAACAAATACTTGCTCACACAGACACACACACACACACGCATACACTCCCACAAAAGAATGCATGCACAAATATGGTACATGCGGATGTATCTGGGGAATCGGATATGCGAGGGTTGGTTGGAATAATGCAGTTTTAAAGAAATATCTTTTAAGAAGGATAGGGAGAATTTTTTTAAGGCAGATGAAAAAAAATATTATTTTTTAAAATGAATATATTCATATATAAAGATTAGGCCGGCCCGACATTTACATTCTATTGAGTGTTAATAGTAATATTCCATCATATAACCATATGTATACACCTATAAAATTTCCAGAATAGCTTCCTTATCAGTTCCATAGATTTTATATCATATTAAAGTTCAACCATCCGTCTTTCATACTCGGGCAACTTTTCTGGATCATGTCTTCCGAAGTGCGCACATACGCCTCAACATATATCCTAACCCCTTTTTACTTTTCACGCAAAATCTCGGGCCTTTGTCCCGCCAAGTATTGACCGATCATCATCAAAACAGTCATGCTTTTTCGTTTGCCACATACTCATTTTTCGTGTAAAATTCTATGACCTCTGGACCTGCCAACCACCCTCGTTCCATTACTTCTCATTTGCCATTGAAAAAAAACAATTCTGTTAATTTGTCATTATAGTTTTATAAGCACCCACATGTAAATTTATCTTTACCGGAGAATTGTTTGTTTAGATGGTTTTGTTTTTTTGTTTTTCTTTATTGCAACTGTAGGCCGCTGCTTCGTAAATATGTAAATAGATGGGCATATATGGCAATTTGTGTAATTTTATATTTAACAATTAAAAAAATACGTTAATTCCACTATGGATAAATAAATAGGCTTCCATTTGATAGGGTGACGTTCGGTACCAGTGGTCACCAGGTTTAGCAAGTGTTCCGATCATCAACGTCAGCCATCAGTACAAAGTCATTTCAAATGCTTCTAATAATCTATTGGGAATGCATGTGATTGTGAAGGTTGTGTGTGGTTACATGGAAACAAAAAAAAAAAACTATTCCTTCAATGACTGGGTATTCATGCCGCATCTCATCCGAAATTATAAAGGAAATGAATATAAATATCTATTAACTTGGTCATATAATATAATTGTATGTGCGAGTGCAAAGTATATGTGTATATATATGTGTCATGTATACGTGGTTTACAAAATCTCATGAATACTTGGTTGAGGCATGACGACGGCTATGTTTTCTGCCAAAAAGTCATGCGCTAACTTAGTACGTTATCATGATACAAAATCCATGATTGGAACTTCCACAATAGTGTGCAATTCTGACATTTGAATAACTGTTCCATGGATTTTATTGTGTCGGTATAAAGACAAGACTTAAAATTCCAAGTCGGAGGTGTTTGACTCATCAATTCCACGTTTTAACCGATCAAAAATGCTATGATTAGAGTCACTGTGTGAGATCTCGCAATGCCATTCTTTTATTGGTTTTTCGAATTCCATCGAAGAATTGGCCTCCTTTGCTGCTCTTTATGAGCACTAGCTACGTGACCAGTGGCACACCATCCTTACTCATATTTGGACATCGGCCGCAATTGAAATCATTAACAAAAATTGTTAAGGATAATATCAGACCAGCTTAATATTGTTGCATATGAATCCAACCACACCCCATGATGCTATTTCCACGAAAATTCATTACAATTATCCCTGTTAGGGCTGTGTTAACCGACTGGATATCAGGTCTTTATTTTTGGGGGAATAAATACACTTTTAAGGAGCCATAACACTGACATGGCATGCTGATTTCGAGATCTTCCTTGTTAGTGGTTTAGCCAACATGTTTTGTAAATATCCTTGGATTTGTGTTCGACAAAAAAAAAAACACACACACACACAATCCTAGGCATGTTTTGTAACAGCACTTAAGCCATTTCATGTTCATGCATGTATGACTGGATGGTTGCTTGGCTGGCAGGCAGGCTGGTATAATATGGTTGGGCGAACATGCTTGGAAACAGCTGCACATGATATGACTTACAATGACAAGGACATAAGGACATGACTGGGAACATTGAACGGCAGAGAATTTATGCATTTATGTTCTTGTCCTTTGGCCATGTATTCCAATCCAATCCCCTCATTCATGGCTATATTCATGAATGAGGGGCAAAACAAAAACGAGAAAAAGATGCAGAAAAAATCCTAGAAACGACTTAATCCTCTTGTGTGGCAAATTGTATGCCGATGGATTGAACTTGGCCTTAAGATTTTAGAGTTTTGTGTCCGCTTTTATTTGTTGAGACTTTTTTCTTAAAGCAGTGAAGTAGAAAAAACAGGATTTACATAAATATGTATTCGAGTGGTTTGGTTTTTTAAAAATCAAGTGAGATCTACGATCACATTTAATTATGATTAAAAGAAGTTTTTTTCTCAGATGAAAAAGCCAAATGATGGTGGAAGGGTAGATAACGTTAAGGCGAATTTCAAGCAACATCCAACATCCTCAAATATGAATATTTCTGTGTGTCACTTGATATTGACTATTAAGCAATGCGAGAAATAAACTTTAACCGGAATGTTCTCATATATATATTGTGAAATTATTTTTCTTTGACATTTTCAAATGATGTCATTCTGGTCGGAATGCAAATTCCTTTGGTCGGCAGAAAACAAATGATAAATGCTTTGGCTGTGAATCAAAAAATTGCAGAAAAAGATAAATAACAATGACATTGTGAGGGCGGATAACTGAAAGCCTTGAAAAAGAAACATTGAAATTGGAAATCATCAAATAAGAGTTCTGCTGTGTGGTAGTCAATTCATATTAAAGATTTAAAACGGGCCTAAAAAAATCTAAAATTAATCTGGACTTTTATATGCTAAACGAAATATCAAATTTATATGATTGGAAAATTTGGGTTAAGACTTTGAATATAATATTTAGTAGAAACATTTGGCACCCAATGAGAATGAATTGGGCCAATATTGAAAATTTTTGGTAGAAAGATTTGACCCCCAATAAGAACCCAAAATAGGACCTATGTTGCGAATTCTATCGTGATTTTAAGAGACAACGGAATGCAAAGGAGAATAAAAGACCTCGGCTCCAGATTCACTCCAATAGATGAGCGAATTGCTGTAATTCGTATAAAAATGCAAAAATCGGAAGGAAAAATATTTTTGGTCACACCTTCGGAAAATTCAGCCTCCATGAAGAAATATCAGACAACGGCATAAGGTTGATTGACTTCGCGGCAGTAAAAAACATGGTAATTAGCAACACCGCATTCAATCACCTCGATATACACAAGGCCAACTGGATTTCTTCCGATCAAGCAACGAGAAATCAAATTGATCATGTTGTGATAGAAGGCTTTTATCCAGTGTTTTAGAAGTTCGATCGATACGAGGAACGAATATCGATTCGGACCATTACCTTGTGGCGGCCAAGGTTCGCAACCGTCGTTCAAAGGTAACAGCCACCTTTGAACGAATTGAGAAGGAGTCTGCCAAAGTGGGAAAATGGCGAAAAACCAAGCTGATGGCATCAATGTGCTAGACGTCCAGTAGACCCTGACCAATTGTGGAACTTGAAAACTACAGTTTTGATTTAGTGAACTATTTTATATATACGTATCCCGCCATAAAGAAAACTAATAACATCAGCTTTTAAATCCGGAGGAAAATAGTATTGGCCAGCAGATGCTACTATGGTCTGAGTAAGCAACTCAAAAGCAAAGCCACCTCTCGCCAGACCAAAATCACACTCTACAAGACGCTGATATTACCCGTGCTTTTGAATGGATCTGAAGCATGGGTACTTGCGCAAGCAAATGAGGCAGATATGTCTATTCTCGGACATCGACATAGTTAGACGCATCGAGCTGCAGCGACTACGTTGGCTACGTCATGTTGTGAGAATGGATGAAGATGCCCCAGCTCAAAAGGCATATAAAAGCGAGCCAAGTGATGGTTCAAGCAGAAGGGGAAGGCCACGAATCCGATGGAAAGACAAAGTAGAAAGCAAATAAAACCATTTCAATGAGAAGTCTAATGTAGAAAATGTGGAATTTGTTGCCAAATTCAATATAGAACCACTCTAGAATTAAAAACATCCTTGTGGTATTTTGAAAACAATTGAATGACCTTGGGAGAGTCAATTTATTTGAACATTTGTGAACTTTTCAATTATGTAGTTTCTAAAAAAAATGATTAATAAAAATATCCTTGTCAATTTCAATTAAAATTATTGGTCCTTTACTAACATTTCTAATTTACTATTTTTGTTTTTCATATTCAAAGCCCTCAATTCATTATTAGAATTCATTATTAAACCGATATTTTTCTTTCTTAATGAAAAGCTATTTTCACACAAAGGCATCGAAACTAAACCTTGACCATTCGCATAAACCGCACACACATAACACAAATTATCCATAATCCTTCGATCGAGAGGAGGGCCAGCAATTCCTTTCTACTAGTCGATGAACAACAACATTATTTTTAGTTCTTCTTTTTGCTGCTGTTGTTGTTTTCCTTCTTTTCCATTTTCATCGGTTTGCTGTCACACCGATGGCCATTTATGGAAACACTTTGTCACCAGGCCATAGACTTTGACCAAAGCCATTGTTTCTTCTTCTTCCATGCGTTGCTGCCACAGGCAAAGTGGCACAACAAAGAATATTTCTCCTGTGTGTTGTTGCGTCCTGCAGATGCAAAACACAATAAAAATAATTTTACCATGGCTTGTTAGGTATTGTAGACCAAACCAATGTGGTTTTTGTATTGACTCTACGATGGTTGGCTGGGCTTATTTAGTATGATTGGTGTTATGGGAATTGCCTGGCTGCTTCATATTGGTTGGCAAGAGTTTCGTTAACGGTTACTTCTTTTGTTTATTTTAAAGATTTCTAAGGATATCACCTAACCGGTTTTTATGATTCTTGAGCTATTGTACAGATTATTATATGTACTGTACCTCATCGAAATATTGTGTGTAAACCCCAAAAAGCATTTGGACCTAATTCGAATATGATGATTATAGGTCCTCTCTATCTGGTACCTATCTCACAGGAAGGTTACCAAAATGAAGAGAAACTAATTTATAATATAATGAACGAACAGAGTATCCAATCTATAGCAAGTTCGAATAGGATGCTTATGGTTTTGACACAAACAATTCCATGATATCCCAAAAAGAAAATTGGTTCCTTTAACCAAGCGTCAAATTGTGGCCGCATTCCCTTAGGAATATTTTGTCTCATAGAAGAATTACTTACTTGATTCGAACATAATGCAACCCACAAAAACCGGTTATCCATTCCATGTTGGGTTCATGTTTTCAAACATCTCTCAAATGCGGCCATAAAAGTCAAAAGGGAAAGTGGTGCTCAATCCATTAATTTACTTCTATTAACGATGATTTGGTTCATGGAAATTAAAAGCTTTGCTTTCCGAACAATAAACAGCAAATTTACTACGTTCTACTTTTGAGATACAAAACTAGAGTAAAGATTCTAACGGATATCCCTTGATTGTGTGCGTGTGTGCGATTGGGCGCCATTTGGGATCAAATTGGTATTTATGTGTTTAACTTTGAAGTTAATGAGTTCTATATTTGGCCTATTCAGTCAGTCTGTCAGTCAGAGACCTCTCAAATATCGTTTACAAAAAATCTCTTGGTTGCTTAGCGACCAAAGAAAAAGTAGAAGCGGGTGTTGTTACTTCTCACGAAACAGTTCAACACACATTGGATATTTCATTAATGACCGGCGCTCACGTAGTCTTTTTTTGTGATTTGTATCGGAACAATTTGCGGGTTTTTGTTTATTTTTTTCTTCTGGGAGCTGTTTCATGCCAGCTTGTGTTGATTTGAGTTATAAGTTCAGGGCCATTACTTTCAATTGGCGTTGTTCGTGTGGTGGTTCGTTGAATTAAGATTGACTTAATGGACCAACATTACCAACGAAATTGCCAAATTTGCAGCTTGTGTTTTCTGTGTTTTTTAAACATTTATTTTTTAAGTTCAAATCCGGTCAAAATATCAATATCATTTTTTTGTTTATGTGGTACATACATACCTTAGCCATTAATGTACATCCTAATGACCATTAATCGAGTATTATTTTTTGTTTCTACGGTGAATAGCAGAGTTTATTTCTTCGGCTAACCATCCAGTAATTTTTCTTAATCAATCCGAATAATGAACTTCATACAGTTAATGGCGGATTTCAATGTCGAAATTATTTGATTAACGCTATATTATATCAAGTAGGGAACAATAATTAGAACATACAAGTAATCTCAAAACGGGATATTTATTTGAAGATAAATAAGATCTTGAATGTGACACAAATTACGAGGGTTCGAGTTCGGATACTTCTTAGCCTAACACAAAAAGAAAAAAGTAAAGTGTTTTGGAAACTTACATCTCTGTTATGGACACATGATAAATTTTCTTTCGATGTGGCAACAACGCATATAGAAACATGCGCACAAGAGATGTTTTACAATGGAAAAATTAGAAATGCGTGCTGTCATTAAATATTTACATAAAAAAGTTTTATCGGGACAAGAAATTCATAATGATATGTTGAATGTGTTAGGTGAATGTGCTCCTTCATATGCAAATTGGGTTCTCAAATTTAAAAAAATCCTTGAAGTTGGCATTTTACCTCACATGAAAATGCAAAACAACAAAAATCATAGCCGCTGATATGGTTGAAAATGAGGAAAATTATTTTAATCAAGGGATAGAATTGCTAGAAAAGCGAAAAATAAAAATATATTTGAGAAACTAACTAGTCTTTTTCATTGATAGGCTAAAAAGTTTCCGAATCGCCATCGTATGATTCGGAGACATTCTGGTATGTCACAAAATGTTATCGCGCAAAAGTGCTACCTCAATATTAAAGATAGAACTCCCATGTCACACTAGAGCAGATGCTGAAGGTCTAAAATAACTTATAGTGGAATTTTGGAATTCATTCAAAAAGGAAGGTTAATTATTACTACTTTAGTAATAAAAAATTTATATTTAGAATCGTTGGGCACCATTCATTAACGGAGGAATTAGTTCATACATACGTGTGTACATATGTGAAATGTTGAACAACGTGTCAATGTAGATGACAACAAATTTGATGCTAACGGTGGCAAACTATTTTATGGAAAAGACTTATCTGGAATTTCTTAAACAAAAAAATATATATTCATTTATATGGTCAATATTGTCAATTTTTTAACTTAGCTGAAGCACGTGAGAAATTTTAAATAGTTTTGGATTTATTAATTTATCTTTGCGATCTTTTCATTGACCTCCAAAGTTTATTTGTGTGAAAGCTGTGTCTACTTTAATGTAAAAAATTTATAAAAGTAGGGTGAGGCAACCCAGGTTTTTAATGTTTTTTTCTTGATTTGTGCCTAGCCATTAATTTCACGGCCTTTGTGCCAAACTAAAAGTAAAACTTTTATGTACGTTTAACTCCAAAGTTTATTTTCGTGGAAGCTGTGTCTATTTTAATGTAAAAATATGGATTAAACAGGGTGAGGCAACCAAGGTTTTTTGTATTTTTTTCGATTTGTGCTGAGCCAAAGTAAAAGTAGAAGCCTACAAAATGAGAAGTACGTCCCTTATTAACTGTTTTTATGAAAATTTATCTCCATCTACCTTTGAATGATGACGACATTTTGATGCTCAAATTTTAAAAAAATTATTTTTTGGAATTTTTTTTCTTTAGTTTAATGCGCAATCTCAAAAATAGTGTGAGCTGGGTCATCTATGGTTCTTAATGGACGGCATTGAAATAAGTATAGATCGATGTATTATTTTAGGATGTATACCGAAATCGGACGTGCGTTAAATACGTGTGGACTTGCGTTTTACGAGTTTTTGGGCACTTCAATGCAACGTGAACTACATCTTAGCCTGTCAAATGAAATTTCGCAAAATATACATGGATTGGAAGATAACCTTCAATACTTACTGGAAACCGCATGCGAATCACATTATTTTGAGGACTACGAGATTTAGTAGTCACAGTAAAGTTTTAGTTTAAGGCTATTTGTCATTTAAAAAGTCCACTCGTTTATTTGAAAGGCCTTATTATAATCTACAAGGTGCATACATGTACACAAAAAGTAATTATTCTTATATATAGAAGAATAATCACAATATTTGTTTCTGAAATTTATTGTATAAAATTAAAAAATAAATGTAATGACATTATTTCTTCGGACCAAGAATAAACAATTTTCCTGAATATCTTGTTTTGCTGTACATACCGCTGCACAGCGTTTTTTTAAATGGAAAATTAAAAAAATTGCAATATTTCCCATATATTCTATCACAGCTAAGAATCGTTGGGCGCCATCCTGTAAGGATTTTGAAAAAGTGTAACTTGACTAAAATTTCAATTTATATCAATTCAATTCTTGATTAAAATCAAGCGTGATCCAACATAACCTATATATTCAAGTATATACTATCAGCCGACATATAAAGACACACTTTTGCAAAACTGCAAGGTATTTGTTTTATGCATTCCCCCTTTTGTGTTTTAAAGTTCGCATCTGTCGGACGCATACTTGTTTGACAGGATAAACATTTTTTTGCTGACCTTGAAATGTCGCCATTAACTAACAGCATCTGCTCTGTTGCCTGATTGAACCAAAACCCAGAAGCGACAGTAAGTAATTGAAGGTATGCCACAAAAACACACACACACACTCAAACACATATATTTACAAATTAATTGGTTGGATGGATGAGCTTCATTATAACCATCTGCCATTTACACTGGTACACAACAGCTTTAAAATGCAGGTGTAGTAATGTTACTGTAAAGGAGGTGTTGATAAATAAATGTTTTTGTATAGATTTTTTTTCTTCAAAAGTTATCTTCGGAATCTTTCCCCAGGTTCTCCCAAATCCTTATAAGTGATCGATGAACATCGTCGCAACCCAATGTCAATAAACAATTTCAAAGTATTTTGTTTTCATGGCTTTTTTTAAAGAGTAACAAAGAACAGAAATTTTTACACACATTCATCCCTCTTCGTAGACGGCCACCACTACTGTTAGTGCGGATAATAATGTCGGAGCTAACCGAAAAAAATGCCATTCATTGGTTAAGTGATAACAACATGTAATTTTTGTTCACATTCCAAGAAGGGGAAGCGATGATGAACACCGAAATGAAAGAGCGGGGCACAAGAGGGCAGAACCAAGTGGTTAACGACGAGACGAGAGACGAATATTAAAAACAATCTATCTGAACGTTCAAGGTTACATGGTGTCGCAGCACACAATGACAATAACGGCGGAGGCAGAGGCTGAGGTTGCAACTGAAAACCATTACAGGAATTCAAGGGTACCTCCACCACCGCCATCATTCATCATCATCGTCGACGTCGTTGCCACCGTCAACATTTCATAGATTTGGTGAATTGCAATGAATGCGGTGCTGTTGTTGTTGTTTTCGTTGTTCTGTAGTGGCTTTGTTTTCACTTTTTTTGCTGTTGTTGTTGTTTTGTTTTCCTGTCAACCTCTCTGCCATTGCGATTGCAACATCAGTTGCCCAAGCCATTCTTGTATTGTTGCTGAGCCGGTTACAACACAACCAAATAATCTGCTGCACCCGCTCCCTTTTAACAATTGATTACACGCACACACACACACTCTTAAATCGGCATTGAGTGAAATGTTGATGATGACGATGAGTATCGTCGTCATACATATGCATGCATGTCTGTATTTAGATATGTGAAATGTTGAACAACATGTTAATGATGATGACAACAAATCAGTTCGGGGAGGGCGACACTTATTTAACGGATAAAACTTATCTCGAATTTGTATCCTTGAATTTCGTTACTGTAACGGCAGCAGTAGCAGTAGCAACAACAACAGAAACACATACAAAAACAATAAAAAAAGAAAAATCTCTACTCTAGGTCACCTACTTGTAGTCAGAGCCGGAGGTGCTCTCAAAACGTATTATCAGCGTCTTTCGGCTATACGCTGCTGCTGCTGCTGACATTCAGGATTTTTTAAAAACACAAAAATGTACATAAATCTGCATAAGGAAATAAGAGCTGTTCTTGTCGATGTTGTCGTTGTTGTTGTTGTTGGATGTTTACAGTCAGCAGGGAACAATACAAGTATTTATCACTCGACCTTTAGTTAGTAAATTTGTGTTCGTCTTGCTCAGCTTTATTATCATGGAAGTAATTTCTCGAACATGCTTTTGTTTATCATCATCAGCGTCCAAGAAGGAATTACGTGGTTTTATTCTTAGACTTGAAGATGATGGGAATGAATTAAGCAGTAAGATGCATTGGGAATGAATTTCGTTTTGAGTAATAACAAAACTATAAGCAAGGGTAAGGTTCGACGAGGTTGTAGTTATTAAAATGGGAATTTAAAAGCATATTAAATAAAATTATGACGTGTAAGAATTTTTTATGTGAAACGTTCTTATAAAAATCTTCATTCGTTTTGTGTGAATTGTGTAAATTTCGTCAAAAATGAAAATTTCAATTCAGGGTTATTTCATGACTACATTTGAAGCTCGATGTCTTAAAAAACGTTATTTAAGAAAACGGAGCCGGACGGCAAATAATTTCACCTTTTTGGTACGGTCGATTGGATACCAAGATATTAACGCCGTTAGATTTTTTCCTGTGGAGATATTAAAGAGACTAAATATTAAGCGGACAAACCCACCTCCGTAGGGGATATAGATAATTATATCTGTATTATCTAACAACATTATTATCAACCATTATTATCAACAACATTATTTTTCAAAGAATACATATGGGATAGTTTCCAATTTAATTGGAAAAAGTGCTAAATTTGATCAAAAAATGGAAAATTTGCAGTATATATCCAAAATATAGATAATTTTTACAAATAAATAGCAAGTTTATGAAAATCTATTCTTTTGTAACTAATAATGAAATTCGATGTAGAATAATTTTGTCTTTGACGAAATACTCCTATGAAGCAGTCTTATTAAAGATTTGGACACATTTCTGCAGGGGTTTTTACACATTCGTCGCCACCGTCATTTGAAAAGAACACCTAAAATGGGAATACCACTGTAAGAAAACAACCGTTATCTCAGTGATTTTCTATAAATAATATATATTTTTTTTTAGTTTTGTTTTTATGTCTTTTTAGGGCGAAGGATCATTCATGATGATTTTGTGGCTTACAAATGTCTTTACTTGATAAGTTGTATTTATGTCGACATTGTTTGACGACTTTTTTTCCATACGGACTTTTTTTCCATACAGACTACAATATTTTTCTTCAATGTTATGCAACTGCATATTGTGCAACCTTAGGAAGATATGGAGGTGGCTTTGGACGCTTAACCAACGGCGAAACGCGTCGCATAGTGGTGGGAATGTAGTATATCTCTGGCTTTCCTTTTCATTGCAACTCCGATCATGTCGTTCATCTCGAAAGAGAAATTAATAAAAAAATATTTTTTTGTATCTTTTTTTTTGTATCTTTTTTTATTTAAGACGTAAAATTCAAAATTTTTAAAACACATTAAGCCAACAAAGAATTTGTTGCAAATATTTAATATCATACTGTAAATTTCTAAAAAAACTATTGATTTTAAATATATAATTTGTTTTTAAATTCATAGGTAAATTTCACGTAGAATATCTATTTTTAGCCCCTCTATCACTTTTTTTTTTAAAAATTTCCAGATAATTATTTTTTTGTGTTGCACATTGGACAAAGCGGATTAAAAATTATCCTCAACAAAATAAGTTTTATGGAAATAAATTTTCGGCACGTTTTTTAATCGCTATCAGAAATTCACACTATTGGTGCACTTTTTAAGATAGTCCTCAATAACGATATCTTTTTTAACCTAAAAAAATAAAAATGATCAGCATTAGTCCATGTTTCGGGTAACTATGGGCATGATTAAATTCAAATGAGTTCTATTTTGATTTTTTGTCGTCTCATTGGATGATAAATCTTCCTATCAAAAATAAAAAATAATGGTAGGTATAGCCTCTATATAAAGGTCCAAATATTTGGGTCCCGGGCGTAAAAGACTGTATTATTGCATTAGGAACTGGCTGTAATGTGACAACCCAGGACCTTGGTGAGTAAACAACTTCTTCACAGAACATTTTCAATATATCCTCCATATATGCCAATTGTACGATTTTTTTACAGAATTAACAAGACCTAAGCGAGAAACGCGCCATTAGATGACTTGAAGAACCTTAATACATAACATCAAGATCCATTTGGCTGGAAGTTTCCAGACATATGTAGAACTCACTTATTTTTCTTCGAGAAAGAAGAAATCAATCACAAACGTCTGTATTCACGACTCAATGACAAATTGTTTACATATAACAATAAAATACATTTTTAAACAAATTAAATTTTCATTTTTATATTATGAATTATCTAATTATAAGTGAATTTTTATTTTTTAACAAAATTCGAATATTTTTGGTTATGGACAAATTTGCCAGTTTTTTTCCTTTACATTTTCACAAACTAAATAGCAACGAATCGTTCAATGTACGATGCACAATCGTCGCACACGAATGATTCTGTATAGACGAACTGAGCTAAAAGAATAAACTAGTTCAATCATGAGAGCTGAACTAAAAAAGATCGATCTTCTTAGTGAACTAGAAAGTACAACTCTAGTATTTAATACAGCGAGCTTTCTTATATTAATTTTATTTATTTATTTTTTAAAAAAGTTTCGCGTTTGCAATTCTGGAAATTTGTCATGACAAAATCGTATCATGTAACCTCGTACCAAAAGAAAATTCGAATGTAAAACTAGACGAATTCTCACGCTTATAATTTATGCGAATGATTAATATTTTATGAAACAATTTCTGTCAACTGTTGTTAATTTTCAGTGACAGTTTTTTATGCGTTTGCGTATCGATGTGATGTGTCATAGAATAAACAAAAAAGTAATATAATTAATTTACTTTGTGTTTCAATATTTTGTCATCGTCATGTATAAATTCATACACATACATATTCATATGAGTAATAGAATTGATAATATGGCTCCTATGCTATTCTAGTAATAGCACAACATTCATCTGCCAATCAATCAATTTGTCAAACTTATTCGGTGGGCATGTGTGTGGTTGTTGTTCGTAAATTGTTTTGGCAAATTATTGTTGCCATAGGCTCAAGCCGCATAAAAATTGTAAAATGTAATGGAGTATTTCAGTTTTTAACGTATCAAAAGTCAAGTCATAAATTAAAATAAATCACATGTCACCGAATTGACAAATATCGTTTTAGAGATTAACTCGACAGTAACAAATCTACATCTTAAAACATTCATTCGATCAAAACAAAAACAAAACGGAAAGTTGTTTCAAATAGAAATTCAAGTTCAATCATAATATGCCAATTGAAAATGTCGAGGACGATTTCAATTGTAACAGTTATTGAGAAATGTAAATTGTTGCAAAAAATTGTCGTTAACTAGACGATTGTGTTTTAGAAAATAAAAAGAACGACAATTTTTCAAAGGATAGAGATATTTAGGTAGAGGACTCGTTTTTCAACTCAGTTACTTCGTTTTGCTACCTTACTCTACTACACTGCAAACTACAACTACTTCCCCAGCCGAAAGCTCGTTTTTTTCAACCCCACTTGCCTCCATAGTCATCTACAGAAGACTGTCACGATTTTCTTTTTTGGCTTTGCCATTTTATTCAATCAAAAAACTTCAATTACATCTTAGGTTAAATAGCTTAAACCTTACAATAAATAAATACGCTTATGTATGTACTAGCCCTCTTTTAATCTTAATATAATAGTGCAACAGCATGCTGTGTGCACGGCATCCATTCTTAAATAGAAATGCCTTAGGCATTGCCACGATTGCAGACTAGTTTATCGTATGACCACTAGGGACTTTGAAACTTCAAATTTTAAATTAATTTGGTTGACATTAAAAGCCAGTGTCCAAACCGAATATCGACGACTTTTAAGCGTTACAATCGTATCAAAGATTTTGTGGTACATCAGTTATTTAAAGGAAATCAATTGTTCATTAGATTTTTACCAGATCATAAGCTCAATAATTGTTCATCGTTTCATCAAAGTTTCACTAGCTCACCTATTATACCCAGCTATTCAATCATATTTTCTATTCAATCAATAATTCTAATTCAAAAAGTCATTAGTGGTTCACTACTTTATCAAATATTTGCAAGACCACAACTAATTATTCTCCATTGAAAAAGTCACAGTTAATTCTCAAGCTTACAAGTGGTTCAATAGTTTACCAACGGTTCACCAGTTTAGCAATAGTTCCTAAGCCCCAACGATTAATCCTGCCAATTTTTTATTCACCATCAAAAAGTTATCATTTGTTCATAAACATACAATTGTTATATCGCCTTACAAATTGTCACCTTCTATTCACCAGCTCACCAATAGTTCAAATGGTTCTCTAGCTCAGAAATTATTCACTAGCACAACTTCTTAGCAAGTTAGTGGTTCACTAGTTTACCAATGGTTCACCAGTTTAGCAATAGTTCCTAATCCCCAATGAGCAATCCTGCCAATTGTTTATTAACGGTCAAAAAGTTATCATTGGTTCATAAACATACAATTGTTTTATAGCCTTACAAACGGTCACGTTTTATTTATCAGCTCACGAGGAGTTCAAATGGTTCTCTTGCTCTGAGAGTACAACTTACTTAGTTAATGGTTCACTAGATTACCAATGTGATTTCATCGCCTTACCAATTGTCACCTATCAGGAACGTACGTAAAAAATTAGATGAACAAAGCAGCTGGACTAAGTACTGATCCATGGCACAATGAATAGGTAGTCCATTTAGAACAGCTGATGTCTTGATTAACTGTAAAAGTGCGTAATTTCTACTTGAATTCTTTCTGTAATGCTGCCAACTTTTTGAAATATTATAAGGAAAAAATTGACAGATGATCGAGACAAAAACAAATGTTTTTGTTTTGATACATCACCTTATTATTGCATCATGGTACTGATCGTTCCATTTACGGAATAGCAACATTGAACTAGTGTTGCCAATTAGCAGTTAATGTTGCAATCAGGAACAGTGTTGCCAATTTAGCACTTTTAGTGCTAGTTTCGTGAAAATCAGTTCAGATTTAGATATAGCTCATATATATATATATATATATATATAGCATTTAATGTAACTTCCAAAGACCCTATATATTTTATTTGCACAAGATTTGGCAAAGAATAATGGAACTAGCACCTAGCACTAAACAATATCAGAATATGTAAACCCTGTGAACATTTTAGTATAACTCCCATATCAGAGTATATAATTCAATATAATTTATATAAATTTATCCATGGAGTTGTTGATATATTCTTCATGGTGTGATAATAATACTACTAAACTATATCAGAATATGTACATTTTAGTATAACTCCCATATCAGAGTGTATAATTTTATATAAAGTTTTTCCTTGGATATTGACCAGCTAAAATAAATTCCATGGAACATTATCAAAACAGCCATACCGTTTAAAATAAATTCGGCTTATGAATGTGGCTTCTAGTACGACTAACAAAATGGCCCATCAAACGCTATGGATGCCCCACTTGATAATAGAGGGAACTTTACACAAAATTGCGTATCTATTATCGAGAAATTTCAATTTCTTTATATTATTTTTTAGCACTTTTTTCCTGCATATTTCTAAAAATTGTAGCCCGTTTTAGCATTTTTTAAACAAAATCTATAATTTTTTTCTCAATCAAGTTTTGGCAACACTGTTTCGGAATGATACAAATCTAAAGAATTTCACACGCATTATTTTTTGCTGGAATCAATATCTGTTTCAAATCAACCAAATGAATACTATATTCATAAATCATATAATCAAATGTATATAATTTATACATTAGCTTTATTATTATTTTATCGTTTATATTGAATTATTATCGGTTTAGCTGTAACTTTTTTAGTTCAAACTCGATAAATATTTAAATTTGTGTATACAAATTTGTGCAAATATAAAAATATGATAAATATATTTTTTCAATGTTCTTATTTTAATTTATTTATAGGTATGTAAATCTGGTTTAAGACTACAATCACTCAATTTGTAAGTGCATCTATCTACAATTGTGCGAAATAATGAAATGTGCGGATGTCATATGGTGCACATTATTTAGTTACAATAAATTGTGATCCTCAAAAAAAAATGTGATTTTACATCTACGTTTAAGGGAGGGAAAATAACAACTTCAAAAACAAAATTAATTCAAAACTCACAAAATATTCTACAAATTTTCCAAACAAAAAATATTGAAAATAATCCTCCAATAAAGTTACAAAAATTCAATATTTGTAATTATTTTCAATAATCATTTGCTTGTGGTTTCAATTTCAAATATTAAAATACAAACACAAAAACAAAAAATGTTCCAAAATGTAAATACTCAACTCTTTTTCTAAAATTAAAAATTATAGGAAAAACAAATTGAAAATGTTTTCACTTACTGCCATGAAAAACTGCCGGTTATGCCGTCCTTAAGACGATCTCTTAATGAACGTTGTCGACTTGGTCCCGAACCGGTCAAAGGTGGCAGCATGGGATTATCCTCGCTGCCATCTTCGTGAACGGTGGTTATATTGGAAGCTGAATTTGATATGAGTCCAGTGCCGGCATTGGCCATATTGGCACCGGCATTATTTCCTCTTCCGGCTGGCGAATGTTCCATTATGCGTGGCTGATGAACGGGTGAGAAATGCTGCTGTTGTTGTTGATTGTGCTGTGACGTTGGATGCGGTTGTGGATCTCTGGCTAAACGTCTAGCGCTATGACGTGGGGAATTTTCGCGAGACATTTTGTATTTTAGAATTTAGTTTTAGTTTAAATTAATAATTGAGTTTTTATAGTTTTCAATAAAGAGATAATTGAAGTTTTTTAAGAGAGTTTTGATTTGTTGGTTGGTTTGGTTGATTGGTTCGATAGATTTGTGGGGTGTTACAATGGCAAAAATTTTAAAGGTTGCAGATTACAAAAAAACTCAAAAGTACTTTTTTATGATGCACAAGTTTTTTTTTTTGGTTTTAGCTTAGTAAACTAACATTCAAAAAGCTTTTACGTTTTGTGTTTTTGGTGATTTTTAATTTGACAATATTTTTGTTTTGGTTGATTTAATCAATTGAAAAATGTTGCAATAATTGACAATTGGTTGTTGGTTCTTAGAAAAAAATCGGTGAGTTGCAGGCCAATTCAATTGTAGTAGAATATCAAAAAAGAAGTTGTTATTGCCTTAAGAAAAACGAAAGGTGCCTTTAATAAAAAAATTAATTTTAAATATTTTTTTTTAATTTAAAGCAGCATTCCAAGAGATTTTGTTTTTATATTTTTTAGAGTTTTTTATTTGTCAAGCAGTTTCACATTCAATCCACTGAAAGAAAATTATGTTTATCATTCGGAATTTAAAAAAAAAACATTACAGCATTAGATTTCAAGTAAAGAAATGAAGAAGATGTTGCACAAAATAAGAGACAGACAGACAGCCAGACGATAAGGTCCGAGATACTAGATTTGCACAAATCAAGAAGTAGAAGAAGCTTTTTCCATAAAGCTGTTGAGGTCTTATGTTTGTATGTGTATGTGTGTTTTAATGTATGTGTTTGGTAAGGAAAATGTAGTTTAATGTATGTCAATATGTTATGAAATGTTTGAAGAAGCTATTGGATACAAAAAATATTAAATTTTAAAAGTAATGAAATTCCACCTTCTCACTTGAGTGCTTGTTTTTTGAATTATTTTTTTAATTTTCTGATTACCTACATGGTTAAGACATTTTTCAAAGGTATTGTCGCTAAGAACTTTCCTCCGATGACTGCGGAAAGTCAGTTGTTATTGCTGGCACTACCACTTAAAACCCCTCAACAAATTTACCCCCAAAACACTGATTTTGAATTTAATTTTAATAATCGAAACATTCATTTATTGGCGGGACTTCGAACTGAATCAAGTTCTTGTTGTAATATTACGTTGTTTAACTTATCCTTATCTATTGAAATCTCTATATTTAAGATATAGTCTTGACATTTTGCATAGGGATTACTACTATTCCTAGGATTTTAGGTATGTTGAGGATTCAGACACGTTTTTTCAACGGAATTCCTTAAAATTTGATTGCTTTCAAACTAATTTGCTTGTCATTCCATGTTAAATCGTCATTTAGTAAGCATTTATTTTAATAAATATTTCCGAGGAATACAACAGTTCTGATGTCTTTGAGGATCGTTTCTCAAATCTAATGAGCGACATTTTTGTAAAGTATTTGGAGACAGAAAGGGTCATATGAGGTGCAAAGGTGAACAGAAATGCCGATGACATCGACATAACATTGCGAGCGGTAACAGCCACCTTTGAACAAATTTAGACTGTGTCTGCCAAAGTGGGACTGGCAGTAAATGGCAGTGAAGTGAACTTTTTAACATCCTGCTAGAAAGGGTCATATGAAGTGCAAAGGTGAACAGAGATGAACTCTGTACACCAAACATCACATGTTAATCGCCTACGCCGATGACATCGACATAATTCTTCGAACATTGCGAGCGATAACAGCCACCTTTGAACAAATTTAGACGGAGTCTGCCAAAGTGGGACTGACAGTAAATGGAGTGAAGACCAAGCTGATGGTATCAACGCTCAAAACGTCCAGTAGACTCGTACCAACTGTGAAACTTGATGTAGTCAACAATTTTATATACCTCGGTACCGCCATAAATAAAACTAATCACATCTGTTTTAAAACACGGAGAAGAGTAGTGTTGCCCAACACATGCTTATATGGTCTGATCACATCTCGCCAGATCAAACTCACACTGTACAAGATGATGATACTACCCGTGCTGTTGTATGGATCAGAAGCATGTGCACTTGCGCAAGTAGATGAGAGAAAAATTCCCGAAAGATCTAAGGGCTGATCTGCGTCGAATGAACTTTACCATCTATACTAGGGATACGTAGTCAAGAGCAATAGTCGACTTCTAGGATTTTCGATTTTTGCATTTTACTGAAAAGTCGATTATACGATTTGTCGAAAGTCTATTTACTTATACCTAATCTATCTCATATTTAGGATGCCTCAGCTTAAAAGACATATGAAAGTGAACCTACTGATGTTTCACGCAGAAGGGGATGGCCACGAATTCGCCTGGAAATCTTTCGGCTTATGGAACAAATGTTCCGTCTCGAGCCAGATAAGTAAGAATATGTTGGGCGCCACCGATACGATTTTCTCGAATGTCCTGATTCAGCGCTCGGCGTGCATATTCCAGTTTAAAGCTGTTTCTCATGCTTGCAATAACAAATGCATTATTGTAAAATGAATGGTCTTTTTTACCAAAATAACCCTATATGAGAAGAGAAGAATAGTGTTGCCCAACTTATGCTACTATGGCCTAAGTAAGCAGTTTAGAAACAAGGCCACCTCCCGCCAGACCAAACTCAACCTTTACTAGACGCTGATACTACCCGAGCATGGGTACTTGCGCAAGCAAATGAGGCAGCTCTTGGGGTGTTTGAGAGAAAAATTCTCCGAAAGATCTACGGGCCGATCTACGTCGACGGTGAATATCGACGTCGAATGAACCACGAGCTTTACAATCTATACGCGAACATCGACATAGTCATCGTAATGAGCTGCAGTGACTACGGTAGCTAGGCCATGCTGTGCGAATGAATGAGAATTGCCCAGCTCAAAAGGCATATAAAAGCGAGCCTACTGATGGTTCACGAAGAAGGGGAAGACCACGATTTAGATGGAAAGACCAAGTAGAAGACAACATCTTGGAACGTGGTCTTTCAAATTTGAGGAGAAGCGCACAAGACCGACGCACTTGGATTTTTTTAACTGGGCTAAGCAGGGTGCGAAGAATGATTAAAATACGCTCTTTCTCACGAATGTTCACGGGCAAGAATTCGAATGTTTTCAATTTATCGCGAATGATAAAGTTAATCTCTCGCGAATGTTCGTATTTTACGAAAAATTCACTAACAATAAAATTTCGCTGCAAGCGTCGTCGATTCATTCTTTGCGAGCATTTGTTGCTGAAGAAAATTCCTTTGAAAAACTCAAAAAACAAATGTTCGCGAATGCTCGCGAGCACTGTTAAAAACGACAACAACCAAAAATATCATAAAAAAGTAAACACACAACGAATGAATGTGTGTGTAGCAGAACGTGTGTGGAATAACAACATGTCATGTCAACATGTCAACGTTCGTGAACGATTGTTCTTACTTTTGTTGCTGTTTTGAGCGTTCGCGAGAATTCGGGAATGCTTGTTTTCATTCGGGAGAGAATGTCAGAAAGAATTTCAACCACCAAACGAAACGAACGAACGTTGCTGTGTGCTCTCACTCGTTTGTTATATGTGTGTGCGAACATTCTTTTTCGAATGTTCGTTTGGTAAAGAATTTATCACCATAAATTTATTCGTAAAATGAGCACAAAACGAGAAGAAGGTGTTTTGAATCATTCGCGAGCGAATTTTTGCGCACCCTGCAGCTAAGTAAGTAAATTATGGAAGTTTCTAAAGAGTACTTCTACCACAAACATAATTCCATTTAATTTCTTGGAAAATTAGTTCGCTTTGTAACTTTCATGAAATTATTGGAATTTCTTTCCTTATAAACTTAGCACTCAAGGTCGAATAGAAATCAATAAATACTGCAATAATTTAAATATAGTTACGAATACAAAGACGATGAAGAAAGAAAACGTGAGCAAATTTAAAAAAAATATATATTTGTATAACTGAGAGTAAAAAGGTATGAAAACTGTTTGAACATGCTTGAATACATTTTTAAAAAATGTATAAAAAAATCTATGTAATAAATTATTGTGAACAATGTATATTTTATGTGAGAGAAAAATTGTAGGATAAAATACATTTACACATACAAATATAGAAAAAAAGGAAATAAAAGAAGGAGAGAGGGAATAAAAATGCGTAATATGCATGAAATTCATAGAAGATAATATAAATGTATGGTAAGTATTATTGCTGATATATTGAGGAATATGTATATGTATATAAAAATGAATGTATATATGTATATGTACTGGTATTTATTTGTTATATTGATATACATATATTGACTTGGAAACATACATTTATTATTATTAACATTGATTTGGCATTTAATTAGCTGAGCTGAACTGAGTTGAGTTGTCTGATATGTTTTATTTATGCTCTGGTATTGGAATATCTTTGGAATTTTTGTTCTTGTTGTTGCTGCTGTTGTTGTGGTGGTTTTTGTCTTTTTGGAGGATATCAATTTTTGTTTTGGATGAGGGAAGAAGAATTCATACTGCCTGTGGCAGTGTTCAAGTTGTCATTGTATGGCTGACTTGTGGTGTTTCTAATTGGGGATAAAAGTGTTATTAGTATTGGTGTTTCAAAGTAATTGGATGAGTGATTTGATGGTATTGGTAAGGACAACGGTTTTGTGTTGTTTGCATGTGGTAAGTATATCTAGTATACGGTGTGTATGTGTATTTGTGTGAGCATATAATTGTGTGCTGTCTATGTGTCTATGTTTCATTTCAGCTACTTGACTAGCTTCGTATTTCTTTGGAGTATAAAAAAATCGAATTTAAGAAGCATACAAATTTAAGTTTTAGCAGTTTATAGGCATATTCAGAGTATATATTTGTATGTAGATATGTATAAATTTGTTGCTATTGTATTTAGCTATTCTAGTTACAAAAAATACACATATATATGTATATCTAGCTGCTAATTATTTATGCATGTTGAGTATTTTGATTTGGTATTGTTTTAGGTATTTGGTTTAATTTGATTTTGGCTATATATAAATAAATTATATATTTAATTCAGCATTAAAGGAAACCGTTTTGTGAACGAACCTGCAAAGAAACGAAGAAGAAAAGACAAATTAATATAAGGCAACAATACAAATTTTATTTAGATAGTTTCTTAAATTGCAAAAAAAAAAATTAAATCTTAAATTTCATTGCATTTCCAATTACCCTTAAACGTTTTCCCCCTGTTATTATTCTTTGTCAGCATAGCCATGCGTAATCGTAAACTTTCACCACAAATGAAATGTCCAACTATAATTAACCTCCACCAACCATCCCGCCATTTGAACAATTTACATATTTATTCTTCTTTCATGGTCGAATGGAAAGCGCGCGCACACACACATCCACACACAATGAGGTAACCTGATTACCTTCTGTTTGAATAAAAACGGAAGTTTCCTTTTGACAAACACAAAATCAACAGGAAGGTTGAATGGTGTTAGAGACTGTCATAAATTAGAGTTTCCTGCACTCACTCACACACAGACACACACACACACGAACTCGCACACTTCGCAAACAACAACGAGGAAACGAGGTCAAATGAAGCATTACGAAAAATGTCTTTTGAAAGTGAAAGAATGAATGTGAGAAAGAAAGGTGGCGCTAATGAAATGTCAGGTTCACAATATGATTATAATTTCCTTGTGTTGAGAAAAGAAAAGTTTCGAAAATATGAGAAATTGTAGAATTTAAAATAATTTTCAAATTTTTTATTAATTTTTTATCTATACTTTTGAATATCGAGTAATGGTATATATTAACATATTATTTGCCAATTGAGTATTACCTCTTTGCAATTAATTTCGTTCAAAGTATCTGCACTGATAAATAAAAAATCGAGGTAATGATCTGGGAGGACGAAAATTCCTTATGAGTACGGAAGCCCTTGGCTAGTATATCAAGAACACTGAAGGGTGGAGTTAACTATGAGGCGTACAAATTATTCCATAATTTCAAATAATATATATACAAGTCCAAGCGTTTGATTAAAAACGGTACAAACATCGTGTTTAAGATCTGAAAATCCGGTTAAAAAATTTAGGAATCCGGATATGCCTTCCCCGAATAACTTGCTTTAACCTGTTCTGTGATCTATTTATCGTAATTTATGTCTCATGTCTCATCGAAGTATTAGTTTTAGACACCAAATCCGTTTCAATTCGGAGTCGATTTTCAAATGTCCCTCCGTCTTTCTGGCCGGCTGGTACGTACGATAACTCTCGAAGGGAGTATCCGATTCCATTTAATCTTGGCACATCGTAGTATTACTACCAAACTTAGTTCAAGTTCGAAAATGGAGAATATCAGTCCACTCCTTCTGGTACCTCCCCCACAAATTGACCAAAATTGTGCTAAAAATGTATTTTATATTATCATGCGAACGGACTGTTCGATTTCAACCAAACCTATTAGCTATACCCAGCCTATATCAAGTGTGAAGGTGAGACCCATTGGTCCACTCCTCCCCCACAAATGGTAAAAAATTGCAATATTGACAAATCCTGTAGCAAGCGAATGGAATGTTCTATTTGAACCAAACCTTGCACAACCTATTATCTTTACAAACATAGATACAAGATGGGACCCATTGGTCCACTCCTTCTGCAACCTCCCCCACAAAGGGTCAAAATTGCCAATATTTATAAATCCCACTCCTTCTGATACCTCCCCCACAATGGGTTCACATTTTCAAAATTTTTAAATCCAATATCATGCGAATGGAATGTCCCATTTGAAACGAACATTGCACAACCTATGTTTTTATATCCAGTATCAGGCGAATGAAATGTGCGATTTGAACCAAATTTTGCACAAGCTATTACTTTTACCAATCCCAGAGCAAGTCCGAAGATGAAACTCATTGGTCCACTCCTTCTGGTATCTCCCCCACATAGGGTCAACATTTTTAATAATTATAAATCCAATATGAGGCGAACGGACAATCTAATTTGAACCAAACATTGCACAACATATTATCTTTACCAAGACTAAATTAAGTCCAAAGATGGACACATCGGTCCATTCCTTCTGGTGCCTCCCTAACAAAAGGTCAATATTTTTAAATCCAAAAGTTTGCACAACCTATTATATTTATCTTTTTGCTTTCAGAACGCATTTTCTGTGCGTCGTATAAAATCGAGCGATCATTAACTAAATTCGGAAAGAAAATTAAATGTGTAAAGTTTGGGTCAATTTAGTTACTCCCAGACGGACAGACATTTCAAAATCGATTCCAAATTGTCAGATACAGATTTTCTCCAAGGCACATGGGTCCTATAAAGGTGTGTATTTAAACATACCGGCCTTGATATGAACATTTTAAACCAAATCGGATTTGTCATACCCTTCATAATTGGATTAATATTTTTTTAATGTTTACCCTTTATAGGGAGAAGCCCTTGAAGAAGGTACGAATAGGCCACATCCTTGAATGTGAAATAGGTTTGATAAAAAATACTTTGTTGTGTACAGTTGGGATTTATTGGAATCTCAAATGTTGACCATTCTATGTTGCCCAGAAGGAGTGATGAAAAAACTTCCATTCTCGCCAGCCAGATGGACTCAAATTTATATGTAATATATAAATCAACGACATTGGTAATTTATTTACTTTTTTTACAATTTCCCTCTACATTTGCGATCAATTGTTTCAAATAAATCGATGTTCATTTCGAATCCCATTAGCATAAGAAATTGTTACATAGGTCATAATTGTGATAACTACCTTTGATCTTCTTCCACTTCGAAGTACACACACACCCCGCAATCTAAATAGATATGCATTTGGTTTTGTCAAAACTTTACAGAATTGCATTCTATTAAATTGGACTTTTCTTTCCTTTGGCGAACACATTTCATTGCTGGGATTTTCACAAATCTGCATCCTGTACGGCATGGCTCGGCAAAGTAATTCCTTCAGTCACTTTGCAAATTGTAAACGAATCACTTCTGTTGTCGTCAAGTAGCAGCTAACCAAAACTGCAAACAGCAGCTAAACCTCCCCGTTCGAGTGTATCCTTATAAACTGCCAGCAAATAAGATTACGTGATTGGGGATTTGGCTTTGGTAAACATCTGTGGGTGAAATCTAGCACTGCACTATGGGAAAAAGTTCATTTCATTGTTGTAGTAGCGGGGTAGTGGTACTACGAGTACTTGTAAAAACAAATTTTTACTTTTTCAAGTAGAAAGTTTTTTTCTTCTTCTTTTGCTGCTGTTGTTGCTTCTGGATTTGTAAGCCGTTTTGTGACAAGAGAGGAGGAAGAAAACCAAGTGGAAGAACTACTTACCGGATACGCATGTACGTACAGTTAAAGTGGCATAATTTTTTATTTATTTCTGTTTTTCCGCCTCGTGCGTTACACAAAAAACAAAATAGCACAGAAAAAGAAATTGAAGAAGAAAGTCAAGGACATTCACGGAAGTCCATAAGTTAAGTTGAGTAAAAACTACAAAAAAAAGGTTGCAGTACACACATACACATATTTAATGGCCTTAAATGCTTGAATGGCAACGACTATACTGTCGTCACTTCAGGCTTCCAAAGTGTGTAAGTAATTTTTCGCATACAACGTTGGGGATGGATGGTTTGAATTGAAAGCCTGCATTTCTGCTGAACAACACTCAAATTTTCTTAATTTGGAAAAAATGTGTGAGAGAGGAAATAATATTTACTTACTTGAAAAATATGAACAAATTAATGGGTTATGGTACTGGGTATTATGTCTTTGTGCATATGTTTGTAACAGGCAAAAGGAAACGAGTCGATCATTCTAAGCCAATTTATGCATGTCCGTCCGTCCGTCTGTCTGTCCATGTTAAATTGAAAACAAAGTACAGGTCGCATTTATGATCCGAATTGGATGAAATTTGGCATAGGTCACTTATTCAGTCCAAGGACGAACGCTATTGAAATTGGGAAAAATCGGTTCAGATTTAGATATAGCTCCCATATATATATATATATATATATAGTTTCGTCCGATTTCATGTAAATGGTGCACCAAAGTACCAATATATCCTTCGATTAGCATGAATATGCATAGAATCACTTTCTAAGTCGATTTATGTAAATGGTGCACCAAAGTACCTATATATCTTTCTGTCTGTCCATGTTAAATTGTAAACAAAGTACAGGTCGCATTTATGATCCGAATTGGATGAAATTTGGCATAGGTCACTATATTCGGCCGATTTCAAGGACAAACGCTATATATGAAATTTAGAAAAATTGGCATTCAGATTTAGATATAGCTCCCATATATATATATATATATATATATATATAGTTTCGTCCGATTTCATGTAAATGGTGCACCAAAGTACCAATATATCCTTCGATTAGCATGAAATTTGGCATAACGTGCTGAATTGAGCCAAGAGTGATGACTGCCAAGTTTCGAGAAAATCGGTCCAGATTTATATATAGCCCCCATATATAGTTTCGTCCGATTTCATGTAAATGGTGCACCAAAGTCGCTATATATCTTTCGATATATACGAAATTTGGCATAACGTGCTGAATTGAGCCTAGAGTGATGTCTGCCAAGTTTCGAGAAAATCGGTCAAGATTTAGATATAGCTCCCATATATAGTTTCGTCCGATTTCATGTAAATGGTGCACCAAAGTCCCTATATATCTTTCGATTTGCTCGAAATGTGGCATAACGTGCTGAATTGAGCCTAGAGTGATGTCTGCCTTGTTTCGTGAAAATCTGTCCAGATTTAGGTATAGCTCCCTTTTATTATAGATTGATTTTAAGTAATTGACGCACCAAGGAACCAATAGGCTGATAGGAACAAAACGTTCTGAAATTAGTATAACCTAACCTGTGACAAGTTTGTTTGAAATATTTGGATAGAGCTTCCATATATATTTTCGCCCGATTTCAAGTAAATTGGGCATCAAACTCCTCATGTTAGTCAGATTGACAACCAATTTTGCACAACGTACAAAATGGAGCATAGAATTACGTAGACGTACAGACATAGCTCAACGGATGACCTATTTATATTTGTTTGAAGTCGATTTACATACTTTATTGATAGATCTAGGTAGATTCATCCAATTTCATGTTAATAGTCCTGTTTAATATACCCATAGTGGTGAAGGGTATCATATAGTCGGCCCCGTCCGACTTTACTGCTTTCCTTACTGGTTTAATTTCGTGGAATAAATTAACAGGTTAAAAATCGCGGGTTATGAAGGTATGGTACATAATTTTTTTTATATATACAATGAATAAGGATACATAATAAGACGCATGTAACCTAGCCTACTGCTCATATCAGGGCTGGGGAGTCGTAGTGCAAGATTTTGAGTCGATAAATTTTTCGCGGGTCTTAGTCTATTGTGTCACAGACAATTGATGCCGTGTGTGATCTAATAGGACAAAATAACCATGTCACATGTCGTGTGATAAAAGCATCGTTGGACATTTCTTTTACCAGCATACATTCGATATTGGCCGTAAAGAATTTATTTTAGCTAAGTCACACATAATTTGACAATCACTGAAAACAAGTTTCACGATGACGCAAAGAATTTTTGAAAACGTACAATCACGATTGATGCATCTATGAGTGTGAACCCAAAACAGTAATCGGCCGTTTGACTCTTCCTAGACAATATAAATAAAGTTTATAAATAATTCTGTAGAATATTTCATTCAAATTTCCATTTGTGTTTTAAGTAGGTATTTGTTACACTAAATAGTAGTGTATTAATATTCATGGACTCTTTTATTTGTATACCCTAAATATTTGTCCGGGACCGTAGTATATTAATCTTTATCAGAATAATATTCTATGCTATTACGTCTGTCTGTCGACATCGCTATAGAGATCACAATATTTATTATGGAGCTATGAAATTTTGCACATGCATTGCTAATACGTCAGGTTTGATATTGCCTCCATATGGTGGTACATTCCCAGTTTTTTATTTAACATTCTAGATTTTTAATTTTAACCAGTAATTTGGCACTTCGACATTTTTGAAATTGCACCTCAACGAACTTAAAAGGGTTTTTACTTGTTTCGGTTTTTAGGTTGATACGGTACGTAATAATTAATGTTTTGTTTTAAATCGGTGCCTAGCTACCAAAGTCCAGATCCGATAATCGGTTATATTGTTCCAGCGATCCACTGAACTGTTAGGCAGAAAATTTATTCTATGTGATTAACAAAGTTTTTAGCTTTCAAATGGTATGCATAAAAGTTTTGTTGTTTATTAAACTCGATTCAAAAATCGGTTTTATTATCTTCAAATCCGGTTCAAATATTAAGGTATCTGTGTTTGGCATAATTAAATCTATTTATGATAAATATTTCAGTAGAATACGATAGTTCTTCACAATCTAAATTGTCTACAAAATTTATTAAATAGATAAAGGGTCGGGTAAAAGCGGAACAGGTCTATGAAAACATACGAATGTCGACTTTTTGTCTTTGGGGTCATATTTGTAGATCAAAAAATGACGTCTTGTAGTATTTAGTTCACGATTCAAGAAAATAAGTAATATAGGTACTATTCAGTATTTTATATTACAATCCGACCCTGTTATATCCTTGAACAGCCATAAAATAATGCACCGAAATTATAACATAAATAATATTAAATTGTACATTCGGAAGGACAATATTTTATATATTTCAGCTATGTTTTCTGACTAACGTATCTCAAATACTTTGTTATGCATATATAATATTTTGTCGCATTTGTCAATTTTCAACGAATTTGACCGAATGTAACGATTTTATTTTTACAGCTAAGAAATAAACATACGTTGCTATAAAAAATGGAAACAATAACCCCAAATACTCGGTATCTTGGGCACGTTGTTTCATCCGAGTTGGCTGCAATTTTGTCTTCCTAATGGTACATTGTATACAAAGTTCGCCTCGGCCGAAAATAACGATGTATTTCCTTATTTTCAGTACAGCGTGCCTGTATGCAAGGTGAGCTTCGGGCGTATGATAATTATTTCGATATTCAATACAAATACGCACCCATGAACACGGTTTATAAGCCTGCATCCAAATTACTGGCCTTTTTTTAGAAAAATTTTTGAAAGTATTATTTACATGCATACTGATTTTATTAAGACGATTTTTTTCTCCAAATTATTTCCTTCATTTTATAACAACCTTGCAATAATCTCATTTGTCACGGATTTGAACTTAGTTACAACTAATCCATTATTCATGCATATCTTCAAACCAACGAACTCAACACAGCATCGCAACACACTTTCTGCTAAATAATTCTTGGAAAATACAATTACTGCAAATATTTTTTATATAACGCCCACAGACCACACAACTTTGTGTCGTGGCAATTTTCAAATTATATTCACAATAAAATACCATACCACGAATGCTAATTGGTCGATTACATTTCATTATGCCGATATCGTTAAAGGTGACACATGCATTTACATAATTACAATTTGTCACTTTTCCGTTTCGTGTCAACGCAAATAAATAAATAAACGAACGGCGGACGGCGGCAGTTAATCGAAGAACTAACAACAAAAAAGAGAAATGAAATGAATCACAAATAACAATGTCAGGGCTTGTGAAATAGTTTGTGAGTATATATGTATGCAAATAACTTAATTTGCCACAATGCAACAATGTCAATCTGAAATGTGCATTGGTATTGGCCGCTACATTGTTAGATATGGCATGTCAATTTTTAAACTTTCCACTTTATATTGGATCTGCACGGTTTGTCATTGTTGGCCTGTATCCTTGCTTATCCTGTGCCATCAAATCTAAATGACCTACAAAACAATGGCGAATCGGCGACCAGTCACCAGCCAACCAACCATTGACAGACGACACGCAACACTAATTTGTTGTTGTTATTGTTGTTGCCTTTACTGTGCTATTGTGATGCAAACCAATTATCCAAATGCATTGCAAAGCTGTTCTAACGCTAAATGACCCAGAATTGGTAGCAGGCTAAACTAAAACGTGATGAAGTATTCGAAAACTGTGATTGTGTCATTTAATTATTGTTTTGCGAAATAACATTAAAAACAAAAAAAAAATCATATCTAATAATAATGATGGCCATAAATTTCCAGGCAAAGGGAAATTTCACAAAAAAAAAGAATAAATAAATAGAACAACTAAAACAGTAATAAACATTTATTTTTAATGATGACGATGCCGCTGCTGACGATTGTTAACTGAGAATATTTATTGTTTTAATTGTTATTTTCGAAGAGCACTTCCATTGGATATTAAAATAATGATTTAAATTCATTTATCCCAAGGGGAAACATGTCAAGTGGGGAAATTTATTTGATTTAGTTCAATATTATGCCTTACACTAGCCAAGTCAGTTTGTAGCGTATGATAACTATGTGAATTTTCATTACGAATACGCACCCATGAACTGTGTCGGTTACACTGATAAGCATGTGGCGGTTACACTGACACGTACAAATGAGTTGATGTTTGTACATTGAAGACTTTATATGAAATCTGAAATGTTTATACCCTTCACCACAAGGTGGAGTGTACATTAAGTTTGTCATTCCATTTGCAACACCTCTAATTGTATTTACCGAAGGTTCTAAAAAATAGATATTCTTGTTCTTTATAATTCAGTATTTTATCAACATCGGCCCATTTTTTAGAGTAACCGCCATATAAAAGTACTTCCTAAATTTCAGATAGTTATCTATAGAAGGGCTAAAATCTGATAATTGTTAACAAAATACCTTTTTCGCCAAATTTTCGAAAAATGGGTAATTTTTTCTGATTCTCAAATTTGTGTATATTTTAATTAACGGTTATTATAAAAGTGTTTATTATGGTTGCTGGATATGTTATATACCAGGATTCTTTGTTGGTTGTATATAAATAAAATTCATATGGTGCTTACAATTATCCACACCTTATAGTAGTAGTTCATCTAATTTGTAGAGCAAATTTTGAAATTAGTGGATTAGAAAAATAGTTTTAAGAAGTGGCGCCCTAAAGCGTTTCTTCAGCGTATACAAATTTCAGCTGCGGGTACTAGTGACCCTAAATTTAAATTTTATAGTGACCACCTTTTTTTAAAAATTTGACATATGATATATGTTTCGAATATGTTATGTATACTATTTAAGAAGTTATTGAGTTCCAAATAGGAAGGAGAATGGCGAATCCAGAAATAGGAAGCCTTACCTTAAATGTAAATGTTCAAGTACTTGGACAAATGTTATCGGAAGCAGAGATATAATAGAATTGGTTTTCAAACATTGCCTTTACATTGTTGAATTTATGAATAATTTGAAACTTCTTTAGGAAAATTATAATAATATTCAGTACGTTGCCTTTGGAGAGGTTTTCACAAGATCCTGTCGCATCCTGCCATAAAATAATTAGGCGTAATTCGAAAATATGGTAGATACGAGTCAAATAAGGATTTAATTCAGTATCATTAATAAATATCAATATCTTTAATATTTTGCGATATTTGTAATCTCTTGACTAATTGGAAGTCCACAGCTCCTCCGTGGTATCTTTTACGAATCATGTTTTTCCAAAGTAAAAATTTACTCTATGAGTTTTAATTTTTGTTATTTTACATAAAAAGTTTTAGATCATTTGACATACTAAATATTGACCTTCATCATCAAGACAGCCATTCGAATTAGTTTGTCATTGACAATTATACTCGTCGTTCTGGGTTATAACCAGAACCTCATGCAAAATTTCCCACACATCAGCTCTGCATTTACGCCAGCTAGTGGGGTAATAGTAATACTAAACAATATCGTAACACATAAATACCTTTTAATATTTACGTATAACTCACACATCCGTGTACATACGTCTACGTACTACAACTTATCGGGTCTATGTTCTACAGGTGTAAATATATACCCCATAAAATGCAAATTTTTTCACTTTTCACACAAAATAAGAGTCCATTTAACCCGCTAAATATTGACCGATCTTTATTAAAACTGGCATGCTTATTTTTTGGCCTGATCTCTTTCTCCATGTAAAATTTCGATGTTCGGGTGATAATAGTGGCATCTAAAGCGTCCAGAAAAACAGACAAAAATAAAGTTTTTGTTCCATTTCATCTCCTCTATATTAATCGATCACTATCAAAAACAATAGGGCCTTCATTGGTCAGAATCGGTGCGAAGTTTCGAGATGATTGGTCCATAATTATGGCCTGTAACATGTCTACAAATTATAATGGACAGACGGTATGCTAAAAGTTGGGTCCTGGACCAATGTTTCGTTAAAAACTTTTAAGGGAAATATAAAGCTATAATACCCTTACATCATAGGATATAATAGAACAAATACAGTGAATTTAATTGAATATAACGTTACTTTTGATGGTCCTTTGTATGAGAGGTATTCAGAAACTTGGACCAGTCAACAGATAAATTTCTACACTTGTTATTATTTTTGTTATTGTTCCAATCTATCCAATTTTTCATTACTTGCGTCATTGAATTAAATGGCCAATTTTCGTCAAACTAAGTTAAACATAAACGTATTTATAGGCCAATGAAAATGTAATACCCATTATATGAGAGGTATACCAAATCTTGGTCCGATCTTTTGCGATTTCCCTTAAATAACTAAGTATTTATGAACTGCAAATGTTCATTGATTTTGATTGTATATTTTATGGGTTAAAGAGACAATTTTTTCAAGGCCCAATAAATGGAAGATATACCAAACCTTGGTCCAATTCATCTAATTTTTTATCCATTGCTTTTAAGGACAATAAAAAACACTTTTGCAAAACGTCATCCACCCACAATAACTCCTTCTATTTTTGGTCGCTGTTAATCGAACTAGCAACATAGTGCGATGTGCTAAATAAATATAGAGTCAATGCCGACCTAGAAAGTATCCATTATCGATTTAATGCATGTATACGAAATGCCCATATCATGGTATGTTACATGACATACCATGATATGTGCAGTTCCCCACGGCATCAAAGTTATGCGGATAATCCCTACATTGAAAGTTCAGCAAAACAATCGCACGGAATTATTCAAACCGATATATTGATTCCATTGAAAGTATGAAAACTTTAATCTGGCCTTACTAGTTATATTACATTAGTTTCCCATTGGATCAGATTTGCATATAATTTGCAAATATAATAATTTAAAGTTCATATAAAGCCAACAACAATTTTCCATGTTTTTTTTTTCCTCAAATACCTACAAACATAATATCAAGGCCGAGTCTACGATCTCTTGGGCGTTTTCTTCGATAAACGATCTACTTTTAGAACCACACATTTCATATGTTATTTAAACAAAAATTTTTTTAAACGATATTGTTTCAACCTTCCTTTTTGCGGGACCACTTATTCATCTAACAGCAATCTTCAAATATTACTTTGATCCAAATTATTTTCAACCATAAAAAACTTGCATCTAACTATTTATTGCACCCTTATGGGTTAACAACGACAGAACGCATTAAAATCTATTTTTATGTTTCTCACAAAACGATAAAAATAAAATAAGTTGCGAAGAAATGACTTTGTTTTAACCATAGTTGACAGTATTTCCTTTTCCACTTTGTAAACTTAACTCATGCCAGAAATAACAACAAGAAAAACCGAAAAAGAAGAAGAAGAAGAAGCAACATAATCTATCTTATCCGTTATCCTTTATCACAATGTCATGCTCTTGTTCTCTCACTCTCGTTTTTTTTTGTCTATAGACAATAATGTACATCCTGCTCTAAGCAATTTAATGGTAGTTTCCTTTTGTTTTTTCTGCTTCTTCTTATTCTTCTTCTTCTTCATTTTTGCATTGTCATTGTTATTGTTAACATTCATGCTGGCAGCCATCGTCAGCGTCATTGCCATCATCAGTCATCCGAACTACATCGTTGTTCTTCATTGTTGGTGTTCTTGTTGCTACTGGGTGTATCAGTAACAAATCCCCCGCACACACACACACCAACACCCACTCACATACTCGCCATTGTTATGTGAACTCTTATGTCAGAGGTAAGTGCTTACCAGGTACAAAAAGGATTACCGAGAACCAAGAACCAAATCCTTGTACTTAATGTAGAGGCTTAACTGCTCCTCAAGAGTCTACAAGTGGAATATCTGTAAAAAATTATCTACTATTTACATTTGAATATTAGATGAGCAACGGTGTGTTTTGCTTTTTTCGCTCGTCTTTCCAGATAACCAAGACCTTTTTGACACAGAAATAAGGCTCAAGACAATCTCAAATTCTCTTCTCCTTGCTGCAGTTGCTGCCATTGCCATTGTTGAATAATCCGACATTTTCCACCACTCCTCGTAAAATGAAAAAATTTCCAACAGAATTTTAATCTGTACACATCCTGCTTTAACTATGAACAATGTAATTGCATTTGTGTTAATGCCATTGCTATTGTGTGACGGTGTATGTGTGTGTAGGGAGGGAAGCGGTGTTTGTGTATCTGTGCAATATTCATGTTTTTTAATTATGCTTTTGCGGTTGAAATAATTAATGAGAAGAGCAGTAAAACTTTTCGCTCATTTGTTTATATAAATTTGCAATGATGAGGAATGGAAAACATAGCGAGTAATGGTGAATTTTTGTGTCCGGCCGTGCGGAACTTTGTATACCCTCCCATCCATATATAGACCCACATAAGTCGTGGATTTGTTCAGCATGTTTTAAGGCACATATAAGGCCAGGATTTTTCAAAAAGTTTTTCCAAGACCCACATTAGGCCTCATTTTTTTAAATAAATTATTTTTTGGACCATATAAGACGAAATATTGGTCCTAGACCTTTAAGTATGTCATATCATTTCTCGACTTTTAGTAAAAATCCGTTAATATTTTTAAAAATCCGTTAACTTTATTTTTGTGTGTTTTCCTGACTGTTTTGATGCAGTTCGGTAAATATTTAAAGGGGTAAAAGGACCCAGACTTTGGGGGGAAATTTTTTAAAATTTCTATTTTGGGTGGTATATGAGTAAATACTCATGAAGGAGAAGTTGTTAGTATATCCAAGAGGAGCTGTTGATCTTTAAATTAATATCAACTATATTATTGTATTTACTCGGATATGGGAGCTAAAGTTGTCTGTGTGTTAATATATTGTTTAGTATTACTATTACCCAACTAGAGGTCGGAAATGTCGTGCTGATCGCTTTGAAATTTAACATGAAGTTCCGGTTACGGTGAAGGGCGGCGCTTATAATTTTCAGTGATGTTGAGTTGTTATATAGGGGGTGCAATGAAGCGAAAACTTTTTCTAAATACTTTTTTCCAACATCCATATAAGGCGTGGATTTTTTAAATAATTTTTTTTCCAGCATCCATATAAGAGGTGAATTTTTTTAATATTTTTCTTTCCAGCATCCATATAAGGCGTTGATTTTTTTGTCATTCCGTTTGTAACTCATCGAAATATTCATTTCCCAATAAAGTATATATATTCTTGATCAGGGTAAAATTCTAAGACGATCTAGCCATTTCAGTCAGTCTGTCCGTCCATCCGTCTTTTGTAATCACACTATTTTCTGTAGGAATTGAGATCAAGAGGTATGTTCGAAGATGGACTATATCGGCCCACGTTTAGGCATAGCCCCCATATAAGGGTACCGCCATTTTCGATATTGTTGGGTTCTTGAGCGCGCTTTTCTACCGAATTCGCAGAAATTTGGTACAATGGGTTCATATTGGATACCAAATTTCTCCACTAAAAATTATAAATATAGTTCAATTTTTTCGGGTAGCCCCCATATCAGGGCATCCCCAATTTTCGGTATTTAGGGGTTCTTGAGTGCGTTTTTCAACCGAATTCACTGAAATTTGGTACACATTTCTTCACTAAAAATTATAAATATAGGCCCATTTTTTCGGGTAGCCCCCATATATAACACCTTAAATTTTCGTTATTTAAGGTTCTTGAGGGTGTTTTTTTTTACCAAATTCGCTGTAATTTGGTATTTTGTAGTCGCATATGATAACAAATCTTCCTACCAAAAATTATTAATATTCGCCCCATTTTATGGGTAGTTCCCAAATAACCCCCTATTAAAATAATTAGCTGATTAGTTCCGTATGTAGGTGGTGTCTACAATAGTATAGGGAATTATGGAATTCTAAGACGATTTGGCCATCGTTTGTAATCATTCCGCTTCCTAAGGAAATCGTGATAAAAAACTCGAACCTGACGATAATGAAATATATCGGCGAGCATTTGAATTGAGACACAAAACAAAAATATTGGGTTCGAAATTGGCATATGTCGGTTATTAATTAGGCATAGCCCTCATATAACTATAACCCCAAATATTCGCTAATTCTTACAGTATGTACTCCAACTTTGTAATCTAAAGAAGTTTGCGGATTGTATATTCTATCATGCATTATTAGTATAAGTCCACGCTTTGAGGTTTTCATAAAAAATTTCTGAAATTTGTATTTAGTGTACACAATGGTTGAAATAAACCGGTTTGTAGAAGTATCGGTATAGGTTCACTTTTTGTATGTTCCCTATATTTTCATTTCAAGTATCTGTCAGTATACCTATGGTGGAGGGTATCAAAAATTCGGTCCGACCGAACTTAACGCCTTTTCACTTGTTTAAATAATGTTTTCCCACATCCATATAAGTCGTGGATTTTTAAATAATTTTTTCCAAGAGCGTAGGTTTTCTTAAATAGTTTTTTCCAACATCTATATAAAGCGAGGATATTTTAAGGCGAGGATTTTTTAAATAATGTTTTCTCATAATATAAAGTTCAAGGTTAAATTTAAAATATATTGATAATATATTCAGTACAATATAATAAATTCATATTTCTAAATTTTCTTTAAAATTATTTTAAACCATAAAGGGATACTGTTTCACTTTCTCTGAGAAAAGTTCCCTTCATGTCATTACCACATTAAAAAAATATGACACTCTAATGTTCACATACAAGCACCCGCAGTTACACATCTCTTAATTATTTACAAAAACAACAACAAACAATTTTCCTTCATAAATATTTCAAGCTCAATGTCAAATTTACGTGCTGTGGCATAGAAATTAAAATGTCACCGTGTTACAAAAATTTCAATGCATTGCAGAACATTCTATGACACTTTAAGACTTGTTTTTTTATCCTCTTCTCGGCTTTATTCTTTAAAAATAATTTGTATGCCTTTTTGAAAAATAAAAGAGAGAGACAAACAGACAGACAGACTGTGAAACTACACAACACTTGCATGCTCGACATATGCGGCTTTGTTGAAATTGAAAGCAAATTGTTTTGCCAGCAACGCTCCTGCATGAAAGCGACCGAATAAATGCAAAGTGAAAGATGAAAAGTTTATTTTTATGGAAATCCATAGCTGGAAGTAGGAAAACAGAAAAAAAAAATATTTTAATTAAAGATTGTTTTTCTCAACGAAGAAAAAGAAGAAGATTGAGGAGCGTCTCTTTTGCTGCCATTGCAGTTACTTTTGAATTGAAATAAAAATATTTATATTGACTACACCTTTTGAAATTTAATTCAAAACATATAAATTGTAATACGAAAATTTTGTTCACTTAAATAATAATTTAAATCAAATCCATTTCAAAAGGAAGGTTAGGTTAGGTAAGGTTAGGGATGTACGGTTGTTGTAACAACCGTCCACTCGGAAGCTATGTCCATTGTGAAAAGAAAAAAGATAGTGGAAGAGTAGAGAGAAAAATAGTGAGAAAGAGGGGGGCGGAAAAGAGGTTATTTTAGCCAAGTCAATTTTTTGACAAAGCCTAGAATTTGGTTAGGGTCTATTTTGGAGAAGAAGACTAGATTATCAATTTCATGACATCCAAACTGTTTATGTCTTCTGCTGATCAGCGATGAAAATTTGAAGAGGATGTGCTCAATTGTTTCCAGTTCTTCTTCGTCCTCACATAGACGACAGTAATCCTCTCCACTGGAGTCCCACTTAGAAGTGAGAGATCTAATTTTGCAGTGACCAATTTAATCCCCACAAAGATTTTGATCTCCCTCTTACTGTGTTCCAGCAGCGAAGACGTTCTTTTACGAGAGAATTCAGGCCAGATAGATTTAGAAATTCAGCAAGCAGGAAGCTCGAATAAAAATTGCCACGCCATTGTTTCGAACCTTAAAAATAAACAAGTATATATTTTAATGGTCTCTACATATGTTATCCCAGTAAAGACTACCAAGAATTTATCTAATTTATTTTTTTTTCCATTCACACTACAAGGTCGATAAGTAATCTTGGCATACGTCTAACATTTGCAACACAAATCTCAAATCGTTTTAATCGTAGGCTCATCTACCCTGTCTCATTGCAAAATATAAGCCATTTAAAAAAACATCCAAGAGGACTTACAGAACGTATCTAATACCTTGTCCTTGTCTCAACACAGAACAGCGGTGTTAGAGTTCCATGAACAATCTTGTGTGGCATCGTGTGTCAGTGGTGGTGGTGGTGGAGAGAAGAAGAGTCGTCGCCACATGCGATCCGAACAAGTGCAGGAGTCATGCATGAAAACAAGATATCGAAGGATTTAACATGTTCATGCATGACAAGAGGCTGTAATTGCCATTGTTTTGCATTGGAATAGTTTATCTCAGCTTCGCATCATCTTTTTTTCTATTGTTGCTGCAGTGTAAAAAAGGGAGGAGGGAATCAAAACCACACTTAAAGGGATTTGTGTAAAAAAACGGAATGAAGATTAATGGAAATCCGTTTGCAATGTCAACTTGTTTCCATAGATTAGTTTAAAAAAGAAAATGCCAGGATCTTGAAGTTGCTGTATGAACGAGTCAGACAAAAATAAGTAAAACTTCGGCCAGCTCGAACTTTTAATACTATCCAGCATGAGGCGTGCATTCAAAATTTCTTTAAAAGGTCGGAAACTTTATGGTGACGCAGGCATTCTAAATTGCCTGCTAGTAGTTTGTTTATTTGGGAAAATTAAAAATGAAATTATAGACAAATTTAAATTGGACCTTGTATAGGATCAATACAAAAATCATAAAAACCACTAATTTGGGGTTATGTCTAAATATGAACCAACATTGAAAATTCGACCCAAATATATTCTTCAAATTACAGCCACTTCGCTGGGGAAATGCTTCTACATCCTTACTTACTTAGCTGGCTTGTTACAGAACGGTTGTTCCATAAGCCGAGCTTAAAAAAGATTTCCAAGCGCGTCGGTCTTGTGCGCAAATCCACCAATTTGGAAGACACGTTCCAAGATGTTGTCTTTTACTTGGTCTTTCCATCTAATTCGTGGAACCATCAGTAGGCTCGCTTTTATATGCCTTTTGAGCTGGGGCATTCTCATTCATTCGCACAACATGGCCTACCCACCGTAGTCGCTGCAGCTCGATACGACTGACTATGTCGATGTCCGCCTAGAAATTGTAAAGTTTATGGTTCATTCGATGCCGATATTCTCCGTCGACGCAGATCGGCCCGTAGATCTTTCGGAGAATTTTTCGTTCAAACACATGTACTCATGCTTCAGATCCATATAATAGCACGGGTAGTATCAGCGTCTTGTAAAGTGTGAGTTTGGTCTGGCGGGAGCTGGTCTTGTTTCTAAACTGCTTACTTAGACCAAAGTAGCATCGGTTGGCCATCACAATCCTTCTCCGAATTTCGAAACTGATGTCATTCGTTTTATTTATGCCGGTACCAAGGTATATAAAGTCTTTGACTACCTCGAAGCTGTAGTTCTCAAGTTCCACAGTTAGTCCGAGTCTACTGGACGTCTTGCGCGTTGATATCATCAGCTTGGTCTTCTCGCCGATTACTGCCAGACCCACTTTGGCAGACTCCTTTTCAATTTCTTCAAAGGTGGCTGTTACCGCTCGCAATGTTCGACCCATTATATCGATGTCATCGGCGTAGGCGAGTAACATGTGTTGTTTGGTGTACAGAGTGTCATTTCTGTCCACCTTTGCGTCATACGAGCAGGATGTTAAAAAGCAAATATCGCCTTGTCTCATTTTTTGTGCACGGGACACAGGATGCTGAGGTTCCAATCATTGAGCATGCATTCCTCTAGCCAAATTGTACTAATCAGCTGGCGCATGCTCCTGCGGCTCCTGCTGCTTTAATGTTCTTGAGCCGATTAATTGCTTTTATGACCTCATCTTGGCTATGTGGTGTACACCCTATACCATCATCTTTTATTGGTTCTGGGGTATCTTCTTAACGCCACTATTTGATACCAGAAGCTTTTCAAAATGCTCCTTCCAGATCCTCAACACGCTGTCTGTATCTGTCACCAGGTTTTATTCTTCATCTATACTGGAGGATGTGCCTGCACCTTGGCTGCCACAAGGTAATGGTCCGAATCGAAATTCGCTCCTCGGATCGATCGGACGTCCAAAACACTAGACGAATGCCTTCCGTCTATCACAATATGATCAATTTGATTTCTCGTTGCTTGATCAGGAGAGATCCAGGTGGCCTTGTGTATATCGAGATGCTTGAATTTGGTGCTGCTAACTACCATGTTTTTTGCTGCCGCGGAGTCAATCAACCTCATGCCGTTGAGACTGATGTAGAAGAACTTCGCCTTTGTACGGATTATAGCAATTCGCTCATCTACTGGAGTGAATCTGGAGACGAGGTCTTTTATTCTCCTGTTAACCATAAATCCACAGCCAAAATCGTGTCCCGTTTCATGGCAGCTGTAATACAGGGCGTAATCGTCTGATTTACTTACGCCCGTCCCTTTCCATCGGATTTCCTGTAAAGCTATAATATCGGCTTTGTACTTCTTGAGTATATCCGCCAAAGCGAACACTGCGCCTATTCTGTACAACGTGCGCACATTCCAAGTGCAGATTCGCAGATCGTGGTCCTTTATACGTTTTCGGGGGTCGTCGACATTAGGGGGGTTGGTCTTCTTTTTCTTAGCTATTTCAAAGTAGGTTGTGTTTTCCGAGACTGGGCAATAACCCGACGCCTCAACCCAATTTTTTATAGTTCTTATGGGTGAACTCGCGGCACATATTAGCTCACTATTTCATCGGGTGATGAAAATAGCTCCCCAGGTGGTACAGCGGGGAGGTCAGTGTCCACAACTGAGATGAAAGACGGACCCAGGTAAGCCTCGACTTCGCCATGTTAAAGCCAGTCAGAGCCGTTGCTTGGTATCTATCATCGCCTACGCCAGTCTCTAAATCCTTAAAAGTACGTAATTTAAACGGAACCTTTATGTGTAGACCTATGTAAAAAATGCGTAAATGAACCCGGAATACAAAAAAATCTGCAAAAATTCCGACTAAAAACTTCGTAATTAGTGAAGGCTATGTCCAAACCTTGACCTAAATAAAAAAATTGATTTTGCAGAAAATACACGGAACAGCGGAACTTCTACAGCTTATCAATCAGAATGTGTAAGAGTTATTCATCTTAATTTTGTGCACAACACAAATAATTCTGCATCATTATCTCAAAATTCACGTTTTTTTACCGGTTTTGCAGCAATTTTAATTTTATCATTTTATTAATTTTAAGCTGGCTTATTTAAAAATAGAATACTCAAATTTAAAATTTTATTTGTCAACATGAAATGTTTGAACTATTTAATGTAGTATATGAATATTTCAAAATTCCCACTCCCTAATTTCCCAATGGTCATTCCTATAAACTAATAATAATACAATGTTCACGTCTATTGCATACTTTTAGGCTGACTAAAAAAATATTTCGAATATTTGAAACATAGTTGTCGTTATACCTTTCTGGTTAATCTCAGCCAAGCTAAATTGACGTGCTTACGTTAAACAAGAGATTAAATAAAAGAAACAGAAGAGCCGAAGCATAATCAACGTTAATAGCAGCAGCATGTAAACCGTTCAAATCGTTGCCGTGATTGCATGGCAGGAAATGATTTTCCTCTGTTTTTTTTTTCTTTCTTCCTTCAATATTCATTTCATTACGTTCAACATTTAGTTTTTTTTTTGCCAATTTTTCGCATTAAACCTATTATGGCTTCTGAGGTCTAGTAAACAGAAAACAAAAACGTGATAAAATTGTTGACACAACTTGTCAGCGGTGATGAAATGGAATGAATGCTAAAAATGACAGGCATATATAATTCAATTGATAGTTTCTTGATTGTTCTCATAAAAAATATATACACAGTTGAAATCGTTTATAAAGGCAGTCAAGGAACCAGTTAAATTTACCTCTATAAGCGATAAAATTAAGGATAGAACTTTTAGCGGGGCTTTTGGATATCGTCTTAATAAACGATTTCGTTTTCATATATTATTTCCGAACTTAACTTCTTAAAGTTACTTCGAATCTATAATTTATAGCTTCTCAGGTCGGTGTATAAATTGTCAACCCCAAATGTAACAAATGTCTACTTATTCCGTATTTCGAACATGATAGTGTATCCAAAAAATTGATAAGCTGAACCCACCCCTCTCACAACTTTATATTATACTATTTATAAGTAGTCATAAATCCCACACCCAATATGTTGATATTATGACAAACCCCAATTAATTTAGTTGACCAATTAAAATTGCCATTCAAGCCAATCTTAAATTTACAGCATAATTTAGACCACTCGAAAAGTCTCCATCCACCTTTCCAAAAAATAGGTCATAAACTTGGCTAGGTGTGTTCCTTCACTTTCGAGTAACAATTAAATTGATCGAACGTTTCCTTTTCAAAACTTCAACCCCCAACCCAACAACAACAACCTTCAGTTATATTGCCAAAGGACATGGAAAACTTTTAAACATCTCTGAAGTGTTTGGCCTATTAACAACAACAATGACGAAACAGGTGAACAAGGTTACAATTGAACACTTCAGATTTACAACGAGACAGCTTGTTAACAACGAAACTCCCTTCGACTCGACTCCTGGCTAAATAATACAACACACAAAAACAACAACAAAATATGAACAGTGAACACGCAGAGCAATATGTCGGGGACAGGGGTATTGGGAAATGTAATAAAACATACAACAATAAAGGAAACTTTACTAAAAAGAAGAAAAACTTACATACACACAAACATTGTTAGAAACATAGATAAAAACGATGACGACTAAGAAATAACAACAAACACTCCCTCCACTACAGAGCGAATAGAAGAAGACAAACAAGAAGCAAACGGCAGAATGAAATAAGGAAAGAACATAAAATAGAAGAATATGTGATAAATACACAACTCAAATTCTAGCCAATACACGTACGCAAGAACCTTCTCAAGGACAAATGCAGGACTATGAACTAGGTGTGCGTGTGTGTGTATGTGTTCGTTGCCGTTGTGTCTACAAGAGAAACGTCAAAAAAGTTTTCAATTGCCAAATGCTAGAAAAGAGAAATACATAAATAACAAACAATACAAACAGGAACTACAACAACAATATGTCGAACATATGGGCTTGGATATATAAATCAGCTGTGTTGGGACGAAATGACTAACGGCCTAACGAGAGAAATAAATACCGAGCGCGAAAGAGAGAGAGAGAGAGAGTGCAGGAGAAAAATGCAACGATTAATGTTTTGTTAGTAAAGGATTTTTCTTGAATGAACAACAAAAAAAAACCCCTAAAGGGAGAAAGAGAAATAGAGAAAAAGAAGTATTAGAAGAGAGATTGTTATTTATGTTATTTTGTGAGCGAAAGCCTGCGCATTCATTAACACTGTTAATTTTAACAGTAAACAAACCTAACCTCAAAGTGTCTATTAAAGTTCGAGTGTTTTCATGAGAAAATGTACCCCAACACACGTACATACATACATACTACTTACTTAAAATTTTCCAGTGTTTATTGGGGTGAATCGAATAGAGATATAGTTTAATTTGTGAATAAAAGGTGGTGATTTTTGTTGAAGCTAATTTTGCCTGACGAATAACGGACATGAGCGGCCAAACAATCAAACAAGCTCAATTTGGGCCAAACTGCCATTCAAAGCTGACAGTGTGACACTGTTTTAGAATAATTTGTAGAAGAGTATTGTTGATAATTTGTCATTTATGTTCTTTTAATTCAGACAAGAGTGGTTGGAAGTAAACTAATAAAACTAATTGAAATTTATAACTCTTCATCCAACCCATAGTAGTCGCAGGAAAGATTACTTTTCAATATTTCAAGTACAGACATCAGGTTTAACAGTATTTTGAAATAAATTCAAACATGACTATCTTTAAAGAAGTTATAGCAAAAACAAATAAAAAACACAAAGGCGTTTTATTATGAAAATTATTTTCATTTTTAAAATTTCGCAATTTTTTAACTATTATATTCTCAGCCAAGCCATAAAGCTGAGGGTACATATATACACTCTGCTAGGGCAAAAATGTGCTTCGTCGAAATATTGGTTTCAGACCCTATGTTTCTTTGGATCAAATCCGTTTCAGATTATTTAGAGTCAATTTACAAATGTGCGTACGTCTCTGTATATCTGTTTGACTTTACACATCGTAATATTTCATAAAAATTTCGAAGAAAGCGAATATCCATCCAATTTCATCTAAACTCTATAGACTCTCAAACGGCCAACATTTAAAGAATTAAAAATGTTCGGCCCGGCTGAACTTTTTATACCCTCCTCCTAAAAATGTAGGAGAAATCTCATGTTATGATAGGACCTTGAACATACCGAAATGACGTAAGAATATTGGGGTGTACCTTTGTATGGGTGCTACCCAGAAACGTTTCAATTCATTTTTAAACGTTTTTGGTAAGGATATGTGTTATACAATGAGAACCCAAAATATCAAATTACAGCCAATTCAGTTGAAAAACGTGTCCAAAATCCCCAAAAAAATACCGAATATTGGGATGTACCGTTATATAGGAGCTACATCAAAACATAGAACAATATATCCCATTTGCAATAGAAAACATCCTAGGAGTAATGTCTGTGCAAAATTTCAGAGCTCTAACTTCGATATTGCGTTCTCTATCGTGATTTCCAGAGACAGACGGACACGCAAAAATCGACATAGAATTTTATTCTGATCATAAGTATATATTTCGAAGAATATTTCGAGGTGTTGCAAGCGGAATGACAAATTTTATAAAAACGTATAAATTACATTTGAAGCGAATGATCTATTGAAGATCGTTATAATTTAGCAAACCTACATTAAATCCACGGAGGGAGTCGGGCAACTTCTTTCGTTAGCTCTCCACAGATGGTCTACTGTTAGATAAAAAAAAAAACGCGAAACGAATTTAGCAAACTTATATTAAATCTGACCCCATATATATAGAAACTTATTCCGGTACCTCTACTTTATTCCGGTACAAATGATCTACTATTATATAAAAAACAGATACTCTATATAAAACTATAAGTATATCACGTGTGTATTTTTACTAAATACAGAGTTCGTGAAAATGTCGACTATATAGGTCCATCAACTCTAATATCCTCTCCCATTTTTGGATTCATTTTTTTTTAGATTTTCAACCGGCGGGAAAATGCACTTTAAGATTTCTAACATTGTATTTAAGCACTTGAACATGCATTGACATAATTTTGCTAATGCTGTTTTTAGTTTTTTCTATATCTTCCACGCTGTAGTACGTGGTAATCAAATCTCAATCATACTAAAGGAAGTTTTCATATCGGATGGTCAGCGAATCTCTAGGTTCCCGTGGTGTTTCTAATTACTTAAATCTTTGGTCACCTTCCACTGGAGCTCCTAAAGCACTCCTCAGGCTGCTCTGAATGTGATAATAAATCTTCATCTACTTAACTAGTTTTCAGGCAACCAGAAGCGCATTTTGGATGAAGGATAGGCAAACTTCACACTACGGGCACGCAAATGTCTTTAACTTATTGGGAGATTATAAACGCTATAAAAATAGGAACACAATTGTCTATATTCCCCACACCTAAATTTTGAGGTATTTATAATAACAATACCAATCAGAGAGTCCTGGGCGGGTGAGCTTCCTCCTTTTGGCGGTCTGTCGATATATGCAGATGTTTCAAAGATGGAATTGAGCAAAGGTGCGGGAGTGTATCGGCCTCCACATAACAACAAGGCGAAACTACGTATAGAACCTCGAAATCGATCTGACCAGTAATTCCTAAGCGTAGATAGATTAATTTCTATGAGTAGGAAACAGATGGGAACAACAATAGGGTTCATAACAGGTCACTGCAAAATCAGATATCTTTTCAGAATGGGAGATTAATTAATTAATTCATTCTCACATAAACGGCAATAATACACCCCATTGCCTGTGCGAGGATGCAGAGGAAATGGAAACTATTGAACACCTACTTTGTCGATTCCCCATGCTTGGGATATTCCAAATGGAAACGGTAATTTTTTTCTCCAAAATGGTTTAGAATGATCGCAATGGGCAATACGTCTCCATTCCACTCGGACTGCCTTCCTTTAAACAAGTTTTTGAGTCCTTCTCTTTAATTGAGGAGATCCCAATAGCCCACCTATATCTCAGGGAATTACCCTATGAATTGAAGTGTTAGCCAATGAAAATTGCCACAAATAGCATAGAAAGATCCCTACTCTAACTGCACGGTAGATTCAATTCAGTCTATATATCTGCACTTAAATCGATTTATATAATTTCGTCGGATGTTAGGTATACAAAACATCTGCAGATGATACAACATCGCTCACGTTGAGAACGTACGGAACGTATGGACTGGTACAAAACGGTCAACATATATATATATATATATACAGATTTATTAACTATTATATGTCAGCTTTTCCCAACATTGGGGGGAAGGTTCGATACAACCACTAATTAGCAACCTTACGGCTAAGGTGATAAGGTAATACGACCAGGAAGTGGTTTGGGACAAATCCGTTACATACAAAATAAAATCAACTTGAGAATTCTGTTTGTCTGGTTGATTTTTACTGGCACCACATGTCTCCTTGTAATATAGATGTCACATATTTGAACTTAGATGGAGAATATCGGCACACTCCATCTGGTATACCTTCCACAAAATGTTCAAATTATTTTAATTCAGACTTAATAAAATTTAATAAAACTATTTATACACTAAATCTACGTTCATCCACTTTTTGTGGTATAACATCTAACCCCGTACTTTGCTTTTGTTAAATTAAATTGGCGAAAAATAATTATTTATACTTAAAGTAAAATAATTTACATTGATTATGTTTAACAAAAAATATAAAACTTTTCATATGATTCTAAAATTGTGTGAACTAACTTTGTTTCTTTATTTAACTTCAAACAAGACTGCACAACTTTTGAGTAGGACGATGTCCATTTCATAATATGGAGTCGTCCTCGCCTCCATCGTTTCTCTGTGGAATTGTCTTGGCACATGGCCAGCCAACTACTCTACGATCGAATAACCTTTTGTGCTGGAATTCGGATTCTTTTTTCATTCTTTGGCATTAAAAAGGAATTTATGGTAACCATAAACGTACAACAACAACAACAAATCTGGCACACATACAAATGTCAAATTAAAAATGTTGTTTTGGCTACCGCTGCATGCCACACAACAACCTGGTGTGCCCCTTCCTTTGTCATCACTTTCCGCCCACAATTACATTTCATTCAGGATTACACCGGGGTTCGTTGTCATTCACCTGGCTGTGTGTTAACGTTTGTGTACCAATGGTTGCGTATTATCACCCACCCACCCAGCCAGCCAGCCACCTTTTTGGGTAATGTTAGACACACAGACAAAGTTTTTCACCCCTTTGTTGTTTCTTATTTTTCGTTGCCGCCACCGCCGACAACAACAACAACAAGGACGACGACTACTCCCCAAGTGCCAAAAGCGAGGTTTTGGCTTCTCTCATTATTTTGTTATGCATACAAAATTTACACAAGAGGTGTTATCGAAAATATTAAATGAAATTTCTGAGGTTTACCCAGAACTTTAAACGGTTGGTGTTGTTTCGTCGCCTGTTTTTGTTTTGCGTCATAGGACGTCTTGCTTGGTGTTTACGTCGGTTACACTAAGCCGTTCCGGTGTATTGTTCTTTTTTTGACTCCTAAAATGGTTGGCTGTTATTTTTTCTAATGAAAATAAATGACAAGCAATTTCGAATATTGAAAACTTAATCGTAGTGATTTTATCCGTATGTCTAAATTAGGAGACACTAAAGACAATTTCGAAGTTATATGTTATAATTTATGCTACATTTACATCGAACGTGTTTTATACAACTTGCCATTTGTCTCTTCTTCATGATTACAGATGGATGTGCGGGAGTATCAAAGGCCATAAAATCCTAAGGTCTAAATAAAAGAGATTCCGACTATGTGAAATAGACAAGTTCAGATTGGGGAAATACTTGAAATTTTACCCAACCACGGCTACATGCTTAAAAAAGAAGTAGCTCGACGTATTTCTGAATTAGAAACTGCCATGAGACACTATCATTGCAGAATATTAGTTTGGGGAAAATGAAAATTTCGATAAAATCGGAGAAATGATCGAAGTTGGCCGGCATATTAGCAGTCGTAACCTTGTCCAGGAAAACTCGACCAAAAAACTGTTTTAAACCATTTCCACAAAGCTAGATTCAAAAAGAAGTTGGATGTTTGGGTGCCACACCAATTAATAGAAACAAATATGATGGATCGATTTTCCATCTGCGAAGCCTTGGCCAAACGGAATCAGATAGAACCATTTCTTAAATGGATGGTGACTGAAGATGAGAAATGGATCACATACGATAACCCTCGGCGAAAACGATCGTGGTTATAGAGCTGTGAAGCACCTCAAACGGTGACCAAACCAAGACTAGCGGCCAGGAAGGTTCTCCAATGCATTTGTTGGGACTGGTAGGGGATTATTTATTATGAATTGCTTCCATATGGACAATCGGTAAATTCTGATCTGTACTGTCAACAACTGGACCATTTGAAGATAGCAATTGACCAGAAACGGCTAGAATTGGGCAACAGGAGAGGTGTCGTGTTCCACCAGGACAACGCTAGGCCACACACATCTACAGTGACTCGCCATCCGCCATACACTTCGGACTTGTCACCAATTTGTTAATGATAAAAAATTGGTATCTAAATAGAATTGTGAAAATCGACTACTAGAATTTTTTGCAAATAGAGAGCAGGACTTCTATGAGAGAGGCATTATGAAGTTACCTTTATGGCAACAAATCATACAACAAAACGGTGAATATTTGGCCCAAATCGGACAAAACATGTTAAATAAAGTCCTATAGATTATATAAAAACATTTCATTTTCCCCAACCGAATATTTGTCAACAGTTGGGGTCAAACATGACAGGGAATTATAGATATAAACCAGAGGGCAGATTATGAGAGTCGATATCGAATTGTTTCTATCGATGTTGGGGTCAAACATGACAGGGAATTATAGATATAAACCAGGGGGCAGATTATGAAAGTCGATATCGTGTTGTTTCTATCGATGTCTTTCAATTTGCAATATCAGCATTGGATATCGACTACATTTCGTCGAAATGTCTGATAACCGATTTAACCATTGTGACTCGGTTTTTGAGAGGACGATTAAGGTTTCATTCAAGTAGAGGTCTATAGGATTTCGAATAGATTATAAAGAGTTATGAAGAAGTTCAAACAGGTTGCAAGGAATAATTTTTGTAGAAAAAATACTCAGACCACTGAAGAAGAAAGTTTTTTTTTTTTAAACTCGGCTCGGTCCAATACGGAATATTTTTTCACCCAGCACACGGAAGAATATTTTTTCTATGGAAAAAATTGCTCATTGCTTATCCTACAGAGGAATATATTTTCTATCGCAAAAAATGGTCAGCTCAATAAAGAAAACATTTTTTCTATAGATAAAAATTGCTCAGAGCAGCTTGAAGAATGTTTTTTTCTAAAAATTGCTCAGCACCCATCAAGGCGTGGATTTATAAAAAATATTTTTAGAGTACCCATCAAGGCGTAGACAAACCAGAGTAAGTTTGGCTCAACTACAGTCAGGATAGCGCAGTCATCTTGGACTGATTACAATGAACTTAATTTCCCCGCAAGCCTTTTTAACTCACAGCAGACGAACTGTAAAAGCTACCAACCTTCACACCTGGAGGCTGGTCCAGAATTAGATTGAATAAATATAAAAACACAACATTCCTATACAACAAATAGAATCGATCAAATATGTTTTTTTTTTTCTAAAAAAATGGAGTGGAACCCTAACCTCATTCGCACACAACGACAGTTCTTTTGGATCGGGAAAAAAAGTTATACAAATTATTTCACAGAGATCTTTGAGAATTTTCCAGAGAATCAGGTGGTTGTATATACACATTATTTATAATTTTTCTTTATCACAAATCGTCATCACAAAATTCAGATTCTGTTTTGTCATATCTTTGCTGCAGATGTTCCTTTTGTACATCCCTCCCAAAGTGGAATGGATGGCTGACGGTTGTTACTTTTTGTAAATAAAAAACCATTGAAATCAACATAAAAGAAAATCGAAAAAAGTGCGTGGGCGATATCTGTCTGTATCAGCGTGAATTCCTTTACACTGACAACACACTCATATAGAAATATATACGAATTTTCTTTTCTTGTTTCTTTTCTTCTCGCTGTTCCTTTCATTTTTGTATTGTTACAGCTGTTGAGCTGTTGGCAGTTAGTTTACTGTTTTCTATTTCGTCCTTTTATTTTTACATTTTATTACACACTTTCGTAAATATAAAACACAGCCTCACACATACCAAAGCACTTCGAGATATATATTTTGTTTGTATCTTTATAATCAATAAATATGACAATACAGTAGTTATGTATGTGTAAATAAATGTATGTGTCTGTACATATGTACGAAAAAGCCACATAGATAGAGATTTAAGATTGGCAGCAACATGAAATATTGCCAATTCATAAAATGATTTAAAAGAAAAATTGCCTAGATTTACAAAAAGTCAAAATAGAAAACCTTAGGGTGGATAACTTGTCATCAATTATTATTCAATGGATGTCGTTAAATTTTGTAAAGCCATCACATAAATAATCATTTTGAGTCGTATCTATAATAAAACGGGCTTAACGCGCTTTTATGTTCCAAAAGTATCGATTGTAGCGCATTTATACTCATTAGATGGAGAGCAATATTAATAAAATATTAAAAGTAATATCAAAAAATTTGGATAAAGAAAATCTACAAAAGTGGAAAAGGACGATGAAAAAATAAAAATATTGATTTCCTGTCTTCCATTTTTGGGGTTAGCGGTTCGAAAAATCACGTCCTGTAGTATTTAGTTTACAGTTCACGGAAATAAGTACACAAATGAAGCGCAAGGACTCGAGATATTAGGAGGATATTTTTTTACAAAAAAGAATCCTCATTCGAATTGACTGCGGACATGTCGTCTAAAAAATAGCTTGCAGTAGCTGCAAACAATGGTATACAATTTTTTCTTCATAAGCTTTAGAGTTTGCTAACAAATTCATCAAAAACTTGACCTATGTCGAATTTGTTCTTGGATTCATAGGCCACATTCTTTCAAATTTTGGGTTCCCTCCACTCAAATATAGCTTCCAATTATATCAAATATCCAATTCAAACGAATATTTTTATATCAAATGAAAATAAATATAAAAAAACATAAAATCCTGATACCATTTAATTACCATAGCATGCCGCCACTGGTTTTGTTGGCGTCATATTCCGACCATCCCTTTGTATTCCATGCCACACCATCGAACCCCAAAGAGCACCCATAAAATATCTTCACGAACAGATGGAGGCCAAACAAAAAAAAAACACACACACAAGTATTTTCAATTGAAAAATAATTTCGAACAATTTCGATGGCACAAAATTGAAATATGTACTAACATTGCCGATATGAGTTCCATTAAATGATATCAATGCCAGGATATATACAACGTAGCATGTCCTTTGCAGGCAATGCGAAATGTTTGGTTGTTGGTGTCTTTCGTACATGTACCGATACACTTGGTTGCGTGTTGTTATGGAGTATTCACAAAAATGGGTATTTGGTTGTATGAGTGAGTGTATGTGTGTGTGTGAATTTTACATGTCTATCACTTCCAATGAGATATAATTGTCAGTTATTGTCTGTCTGTCTGTCTACATACTTGTCAAACGAATCGGAAATGTAATAATCATCATGATGATTGTGCTCCTAAAGGTTCCACTCACCGACGAAAGTCTATTGGTGTTGATGTGCGAAACGTATGTATGTTTGAGTGTGTGCGTGTTTAGTATGCAAGTAAGTAACCTTTTCATCAGTCACATATTTCTCGTAAGGCTAAATCATCAGAAATGATAAGCAGCACACCTACACAAATGCGTACATACATACATATATTATGAGCATGACAAAAGTTATGCCCATGATAATGTTTGTGTGTGTGTGTGTTTTTATTTGCCTTTTGTGTGACAAAACCCCATGATAATGTGTTCCAGACAAATGTTTTGATGATTATAACTATTTCTTATTTGAAGACTGAAGACTATGGCCCCCAAAGACCAGCCCTTAATTGAACAGTTGAACACAGTTTGGTAAATTCCCAGCAGTTCCATAGAAAAATGGTGCTGTAATTGCAATTTGCGAGCCTTACATACATATTTTAATTTATATTAATGTAGGCAACTCTCTTCCAATCGTTGAATTATAAATAAATCTCAATTGAAATAAAATTAAAAATGGAAAACTTAAAGCAGGGACTAGCTTATTTGAGGGACATATAAAAATAAAAATATTTGAACACAAATTGTAATTTTTTTGCAAAGAGATTTAGTAAACTCCGATAAATTGATTGAACATTATAATGCGGAACAGGAACAACTGTGCTAATAAAATGTATCCTGTACGACATTCGCTCAAAGACAATGGTCGTTAAAAACTACCGTCGTGCCACAAAATATTGATGCTGCCGTGTGTGAGTTAGTGGCATCCTTGGCCATTTTTCCTCAGCATATATTCAAATGTAACATTAGCACTTGACCTTAAAAACGTTTGTTCTCGTTCGATCCCGGAAAATTACCAATCCCTCAAAAAACACACAGAAATATTAACCGGAGACCCCTAAACGGAATAAAATTCTAAGTCGATTTTTGCGGGTCCGCCTGTTTGCCTGTTGAAATGATATTATCGTGAGATAGAGCTTTGAAATTTTGCACAGGCATTGCTATTATTCCTAGCAATGCCTGTTGATATTACAAACGGGGTATATCGGTCCAAGTTTTGGTATAACTCATATAACCGTACCCCCAAATATTCGGTATTATGAGAATATTTGACACGTTTTTCACCCGAATTGGCTGCAACTTGACAATGATCAATATTAGTCCACATTTTGTAATTTCCCATATATGTTCGTCCGATTTAAGTTAAATGGTGCACCAAAGTACCTATATATCCTTCGATTTGAACGAAATTTGGCATAGCGTACTAAATTAAGCCTAGTGTGTTAAGTTTCGTTAAAAGTCGGTTCAGACTTAGATATAGCTCCCACATATATTTGTGTCCGATTTTGGATAAATGATGCACCAGGAACTTTGGTGGGCCAAAATATGGCCGATATGCACTAAACGTGCTAAATGTAGTAGTGGTGAAAGCACCTTACTGATTTTTATGATGTTTTTTACTATTGCGCATAGAAATTTATTTATGCTAAAGATCTACACCAGAGATGATCCGTCAGAAACAGTGACGTAAACGACATACACCAAATCCCATTAAGTTTTTGACAAAATAGCTATTTCTATTTATCAATTTGAAAATTACGTTTGCTTTACTCAAATCCATATCAAATTTTAAAGTTTTCTTCTCCAGAAAGTTTAGAATTTTTTATCAGATATATGTAAAACCAGTAAAGTCGGACGGGGCCAACTATATGATACCCCTTACCACTAGTCATCATATAACGGTACCCCGCATTATTCGATACGGGAGGGGTTGTACACGTTTTTTCACAGAATCACTTCGTCTATCAGATCTTCCATTGGATCTTCAGTAAGGAAAGTAGTAAAGTCGGACGGGGCCGACTATATGATACCCCTTACCACTAGTCATCATATAACGGTACCCCGCATTATTTGGTACGGGAGGGGTTGTACACGTTTTTCCACAGAATCAGCTCTAAATTGGTATTTTTGATTCACTTCGTCTATCAGATCTTCCATTGGAACTTCAGCAGATTGTCGATAGCGAACGCAATGAAATCGGTGCATCAACTCGCAGTCTCCGAAGCCATAAATGGCTACGGATACAACAAAGTCCTGCTCCAACATCCTCTTGCAATTTCGTACAGTGATAGGCTTCTTCTGGGCAAACCCGTACGATACAGCAATGTTCTCAATTCGTCGAAAATGTCGATAAAATCGGAGAAATGATCGAAATTGATCGGCATCGCCCAAGAGCAAAAAATCAACCATAAAATTGTTTTTAACCATTTACACAAAGCAGGATTCAAATAGAAGCTCGGTGTTTGATGCCACACCAATTAACAGAAAAAATAGGATGGATCAAATTTCCATCTGCGAAGCCTTGGCCAAACGGAATGAGATCCATTTCTTAAACGGATGATGACTGGAGATGAGAAATGGTTCATATACGATAACCCCGCGTGAAAACGATGGTGGTCAAAGAGCGGTGAAGCAACTCAAACGGTGGCCAAACCAGGACTAACGGCCAGGAAGGTTCTGCTATGCATTTGGTGGGAATGGGATTGTTTCTTATGAGTTGCTTCCATATGACCAAACGCTAAATTCTGATCTCTACTGTCAACAACTGGGCCGTTTGAAGATAGCAATTGACCAGAAACGGCCAGAATTGGTCAACAGGAGAGGATTCATGTTCCACCAGGACAACGATAGGCCACACACATATAAAGTCAGAGAAACTTCGGGAGCTTGGTTGGGAAGTTCTAGGTTTTTTGCAAATAGAGAGCAGGACTTCTATGAGCGAGTCATTATGAAGTTACCTTTAAAATGGCAAGAAATCATACAACAAAACGGTACATATTTGGTCCAAATCGGACATTCCGAAGCATGTTAAATAAAGTCCTATAGTTCATATACAAATAATGGATTTATTTTTCCTCAACCTAATATAACATTATCTAGGTGAACAGATTGTAATTATGGATTTTAAAATGACATATATTCATCCATCCTTTTTTTCCTATCCCCATATGTTGTCTTGAAAATCAAGTAATTGTTGGAAACAACCCTTCCAACAGTAGCTTCAGATTGTTACCAACAACTGATACAAAACACAAACACGTTTATACCCTCTATGTAACTTATTATGGTTAAATATATGAACAAAAAAATAAACCGCCCACTTACAACCATATGTATGTAACCAATTTGTAATACGGGGATATAATTTTGTTTATCCGCGCCACAGTGTTCGTGTCGACAATACAAAAGAAAGCTGCAAATGATTAAGCTATTGTTGGTAAGTAAGCGAGTATATATATGTGTGTGTGTCCCGCATTAACATTCATTTCTATTGTTATGTTCCACCATCAATCCATCCATTCATCCATCTACCCAGCCAGTCATTCATTCGGTTGTCCAACCATTCAACTAACTTGGGATATATTGAAGTGTATATTATTGTTATTATTATTATTTCGGTTTCTGTTTTTTTTTCGTTTTTATCAGAGCAGAAATTTAGGTCAATTCAGTCGTGTGCTGCTTCTTCCTCTTTGCCGTCATCATCGTCTTCTGTTTAGTAACAAAAAAAAAACGAAAAAGTAATGGAAATTCCATTCAATGTTGTATTTTTCACCCAAAGTTTCAGTTTACGGTTTCTTATTTCCGGTATAGTTTCGCTTTTTTATTCGTCTTCCTTTTTGTATTTTTGTATTGGGTCGACGATAAAACGGCTTCATTGCTTGCCTGCCTGCCGAGGCGCGGTAGGGTGCTCTGCCTCTCTCTTAGTATTCGTATGTGTGTGTGTCTGTTTTTGGGTTATTTTTCCTATCGACGTCTTTATTGCTTTTAACGCCATTTGTGGTATCAGTTAAACGCGGTTGCTGTTGTTGTTGTCTGATGTCTGGCATGGGATAGGTGACGCACCCAAGGATATTTTCTTATTTTTAATTTACTTGCAAAGGATACATATTTTTGTTTTGTATATTAAATTACTTATTTCCAACGACAACACCAACAAATAATTAAAATGTATGAAAACGATTTCCTTCCATTTTGCCATTAACCCCTCCCCGAATAAGGCAATTTCTTAAAAGCGTTCTTTTCTGGAGGGAACTTAATTACAAAAACAGTTTGTCTATTTCAAGTCAAATTTAAATATATCTCTATATAATGAAGTACATTTCTATAATTTTTCCTTCATCAAGTCAATCAATAATATCAGATGAATGAGGTACAGACAAATGTACATTTAAGAGCAGTCCTTAATATTAACCACGTCAACCACGTAAACACCATCATATGGGTCGCAATTTTCTCATTGATTTCCTAAAAAAGAGAAGTCCTTATTTTTGATGGCGGGCATGATAACACCACACTGGAACATCGGAATCCGAAAATTCCAACGGTGTTAGAAAGAGTACATGTCTGGCTCTCGTATGAACTAGGATTATTGACTTCGCTCTAAAATTAACAAAATGGCGGACCTTTGAAAATATGTTTTTGGAAAATGGCCGATTTTTGACCAAAAACCAAGTTAAACAAGTGAAAAAGCGTTAAGTTCGACCGGGCCGAACTTTGAATACCCTCCACCATAGTAATACTGAAAATTTTTTGAAATGAAAATATAGGGAACATACCAATCGATTGTTGTAAACCAAATGGTAATTTCAGCAATTTCAATGGGGTTTTCCGTAAAATCTCAGAACCCCAAAATGTTGATGTATAAAATCCTGAAAATACTTCAATTTAGAGGGCAAATTTATATGAGGCATACTAAAACGGGACCAATATTGACAACATTGTGTAGGAATTAGCGTATACTTGGTGTTTTCATTATATAAGAGTTATGCCTAGTTAAGTGCCGATATAGCTCAAGTTCCAAGCTAATAATTTAGTTTGAATCCCAATACCGTGCATCACGCTAAATATTAAATATGTAGGATGTTTTATATAGGAAAGTCATTCTAGTTCATTCTGAAACCTCTCGTTCCAGTTTTTATGTCGATATCCTCCGATAGAAAAATGATTACAACATATGGCTAAATCGACTAAATCGTTTTAGAATTCCATACCATGCAGGGTATGAACTGAAAATTTCGTCTACAGAATATCCCCCATTGGAATACAGCTATATGGGGATAACCTCAACACGGAACCCCTAAAATAGGTTGAATATTAATAATTTTTGGTAGGGAGTTTTGTTACCATATACTACAAAATACAAAATTACAGCAAATTCGGTTGAAAAACGAGCTCAAGAACCCCACAATACCGAAAATAAGGGGGTACTCTTATATGGGGGCTATCAGAAAAAAGGACCTATGTTAATAATTTTTGGTGGGAGATTTGCTACCCAATAAGAACTCAAAGTACCTATTTCAGCGAATTCCGTTGAAAAACGAACTCAAGAACTTAAAAATACCGAAAATTTGGGGGGGGGGGGGGGGGGGGGGTACTCTTATATGGGTGCTATCAGAAAAAGTGGATCGATGTTTACAATTTTTTGTGTAGATATTTGGCACTAAATAAGAACCCAATGTACCAAATTTCAGCGAATTCGGTTGAAAAACGCGCTCAAGATCCCCAAAATACCGAAAATTGGGGGGTACCCTTATATGGAGGTTATTCGAAAAAATGGGCCTATATTTATAATTTTTTGGTGGGGAGATTCGCTACCCAATAAGATCTCAAAGCACAAAATTTTAGCGAATTCGGTTGAAAAACGCATTCAAGAACTTCAAAATACCGAAAATTGGGGGGTACCCTTATATGGGAGCTATGCCTAAACGTACTTGACCTGCCTGCAGACAAAAGACGACTCTATGCAAAATTTTGGCGATCTATCTCAATTCGTTTAGACGCTAGGGTGATTACAACAGACGGACAGACGGACATGCTTATATCGTCATAGAATTTTATGCTGATCAAAAATATATATATTCTTTATAGGGTCGGAAATGATGCGTTACAAACGGAAAAACAAAACTAATATATCCTCCATACTATGGTGGAGGGTATAAAAATAAGGAAGTTCTTCACCGATTGGCTTTATCCAAGTTCATACGATAGCTATACACTCACAGAGAAACGTGTAAAAATTTGGAATCGATTAGGTTATTAGTTTTTGAGTTATCGTGCCCGCCATTCACAAAAGAGAAACACGCGTTTAAAGTTTGAGAAGCCCTTTAGCCATCACTTGATGCTGACACAATAAATCGGATATATCTTCAAGAGTTCTTGAGATTTTCACTTGAAAAAAATTACCCCGAGAATGGGGGAGTCCCCTTAAGCCGATTAAAAAGACCCTGTTTTTGAGCTTTGCCTAAATGATTAGGATTTCTCTGAAGACTTTAGTCAAAGCAATTCCTTCCAATTTAAAGGAATATGAAATTTGATATCGATAGTAGTTTTGTCTCTCCATTAGTCTCTATTTTGCCTTAATATTAATAACACAGTGACACATTTTTCAACTTTAAAATTTTGAACCAATCGAGACCCCCAAAATCTTGAAGCTTGTGATGGCGGAAGAAAATCCCTAGCTGGGTTTTGCATTATTAGCTAAGGTTTTTTTTAAATTAATTTTTAAAATATTCGACTGGGGTGGATTTTAGCACAATTTTCGAATAATACGTACTTATTATTGAGTCTATATCTCGCGAACTATTCGAAATATTGCTTTTCTCTCTTAAGCTATATTTTTCCTCTTAATTAGATCTAAAATTTTTCTCTTGAGATAAAATCAATAAAACAACACCATCATACTGAAAATAGCACAACTGCAAAAAAATAAAATTCCGACATACTTTTTCATGTTTTTTCACACTTATTTCAGAAACTACTACTGACTCGGCCAATCAATATATGACAAGAAGATAGCCAATAGCAAATCAAACAACTCTTCTTAAAACCCCGATTTCATTGGTTGACTCCTTCACATAGTTATAGCCTCATAAATTCATCAAAATGAACCAAAAAAATTCACTCCCAATTGTATGTTTATAGAAATAAAAATTGCTATGCTTTTTTTCAATAAATAGGTACAAAATTGAAGTAAAAATTAAACATGGAAAAAGTATGTCGAAATTTTAATTTTTTTGCAGTTGTACAATTTTCAGTATGATGGTGTTGTTTTATTGATTTTATCTCAAGAGAAAAATTTTAGATCTAATTAAGAGGAAAAATATTGCTTAAGAGAGAAAAAGCAATATTTCGAATAGTTCACGAGATATAGACTCAATAATAAGTACGTATTATTTGAAAATTGTGCTAAAATCCACCCCAGTCGAATATTTTAAAAATTAATTTAACAAAAAACCTTAGCTAATAATGCAAAACCCAGCTAGGTATTTTCTTCCACCATCACAAGCTTCAAGATTTTGGGGGTCTCGATTGGTTCAAGATTTTAGTGCTGCACAGTGTAATAATTATTGATGAATAAAAAATTTTCAAAAATATACCTATTTTCGAAAATTTTGTATATTTTTCTGATCCTAAAATATTTGAATATTTATATTAAAGGTTATTATAAAAGTGTTTATTTTGGTTGCAGTGGGTGTTAAAAACTAGTGGATGTTAAAAACTAGAATATTAACGATTTTAAATGCCAAAAGAGTGAACTTTTCAAGACACATTATATGGAAGATATACCAAATCAAGTTCCAATCTACCTAATAGCTTTATAGACCGACATGCTTTATAGACCTAAGTAGATGTAATCTACAAATTTTCATGGAATTATAGACCAAATGAGTGAACATTTGCGGAACCGTATATATGGGAGCTATACCAAATCTTGATCCGATCTACGTAATTTTTTGTCATATGCTTTCTAGACCAATCATAAGAACTTGTATAGAATTTCATCCAACAACGATAACTCCTTTTATTTTTTGTCGCTGTTAATATGAGCTCGAGACATAGTGGGACGTTGCTCAACACGTCCTGTTTTGCCGAAGAGTTGACCGCTCATTGGACTTTCATTGGTCGATGGCTGCTTTGTTACGTGATTATTTACTATGACAATCTTATAAACTCAATTCGAAGCACCGCGATCGTATTTTTTCAAAATTTCTTTCAACCAATCAAACCAATCGAGAACAAACCTTTTTTACTGCCTATTGTTCATACAATATCGATATATGGATGGTGGAACAAATGCCCAATCTTGCATTATCGGTACACGTACGGCAACAAATTTTTGTGTCACAGAAGCCGATTGAATTCATTAAACCGTTTCTCCATCGTCATTCAAAGACTTAACTTCATCGTTGTATTCTTGTCTAATAATCATTTAATTGCCATTCCAAGGGAAATGGTAAAAAACCACAACTAGTTATATCAAACATTTTGGTATTTTAAAGATTTCTACAAAAAGATTTCAATACCGAAATTCCGAACTATTATTTTGTTCCCGTATTTTATTAATATTCAGGTTGGCTGTAGGTGAAAGTTCTTTCCTGAAAATATTGATAGAAGAATTATAACAACGAAATGGAAAAATATATTAATTATTAATTAGGATTTGAAGAGGATAGCCGGAGAAAATGTGTCACCTTTATCGGGTCTAGCCATCTATGGGCAATAGACTTGTAGGCTCGCAAGGGCAATTCAATAGACGGTGTTTGTAGTGAGCGCTTTGCTGGTAGGATTCCAGGGACAATGCGCTCTCGATACGAATTGAGAATATTGCTTTACCCGCATCTTCGTTGTGCCAGAATCGAACTTTCCGATATAGATATTTGTTGCATCTGTAGTCATTTATATCTTCGGAGACCGCCTGTTGATACCTGAATTTCATCACGTTCGCTATCGACGATTTGTTAACGTCCGATGGAATGACGCCTTCACGATAGCACCTGAAGTCCTGGCGGATGTATCGCGAAGGTGGATCAGCCATCACTGTGTGAGGGTTGGTGTAACACGGCAGATAACATGCCAGCAGGAACTGCCTAATCAAAAACACATTATGTTGCTTGACCGACAGCATCCATGTCTGATCGATGCTCTGGACACAGCCAGTTGCAATTCGGAGTGCATACTTTGTGTAGTTTGCAAGATCTCCATTGTGTGACGTTAGGGAAAGAAGTCCAGACTGGGGCAGCATAATTATGGATGGAACGCCTTTGACCTTGTATGTCGCTACCCACGTTTATTATCCCTGTCGCAGGAGGTGACAGTCAAAGCTTTCAGAACTTTATTTTTGCTTTCACCTTCCGGTTGACGTAGTTGAAATGCGAGGAGAAATTAATGAATTAAATCGAAGACCATTCCAAAGATTTTCGGATTATGGACGGTGGGAATACGCCTGCCTACCTTCGATGGAAATGTCAAGTGCCAGCTAAAGCCTTCAGAATTTTATGTCTAACTTTCACATTCTGGTTGATGTAGTTGAATTTCGAGGAGAAATGAATGAATGAAATCGACGATTTTCGGTGGGGATACGCCTACCTTTGATGGAAAAGTTAAGTTCTATATTGACTTCTCACGTCAGTGCAGTGAATAATTTGAGATTGCGCTCTCGGAAGAAGTTGGTGATGTTGGCTATGTATTGGGACATTTTTGCACTTACGAAGTCAATGTTAATGCCGGACAAGATAGCAGTACAGTCATCGGCGTACGAAACAACTGAAACATTTGGTGGATGAAGATAGGAGATAGGACAACCCCAATCGGTACTCTTATTTGGATCTCGCGATATTTGAATTTTTGACCAAACAACCAATTAGCAGTTGGCGTTGTGGTTAAAATTTTACTAGGCGCAATTTAACCCCTTTAAATTTTAATTTTTCGTATCTTTCAAGTTATGGAAGCACTTCCAAAGCATATTCTTTATCAGGTACGAGTGTAAACCAAGAACCTGCTGTCTGAGATGAGAACTACGACCAACGATTAGAAATTTCTCCGGACTATGAATTATTTGCAGACTTTGACGTTCGGGTATTTTACCACATTGAAAATTTGATTTTACTTTATGACAATTCGATGATTAGTGTAAAGGTGCGTTAACAAATTAATTTCATAATATTCAATTTAATTTTGGAAAATCCTTTTAATTGACAAACGGGTGTATTTATAGTAAAACTAGTAGATGGTTCCACCTATTTTATTTTAAGAAAAAAACACCCAGATTAATTTAACCTATTCGTATTAAATACACTTCTCACAACATTTGTATAATAGTAAAAAACATATAAATTTATTATTCCCAGAATAGATGATGGCAGAATTTACAGCACTCTTCCTTTCCCAGTAGAATTGCGAATCACTAAAGTAATAAATTTTAAATCAATAAATTATACCGAAGCAAAACCTTAAAAAAATATCAACCCCATAGGTGAAACATAGTAGGAATGGACTGTGATAAAATTCACTGGAAATTTGTTCGAATATTTGTAGGTGACTCGCAATGAAAAAGTTAGAGAATTGGCTAATTTCCTGGAAATAAAAAAGCCATAGGTTTTCTCTCTATACATGGGCAGTTTATTGTGTTGGGATTGTAGAAAAAGAACGAAGTTTTTTTGATGTGCTTCTTCAACGATCTTATAAACCAATTATGGAATCATATTATTAAAATAGGACAAAATCATGATTCTTTCTACAACGAATCGGTCAAAAATCTGTATAGGAGCTAAAGCTAAATATTGACGAATTCTCACCAATTATACTAGGGATAATTATTAGACCAAATATATCAACTGAATTGAAGTTTAATAAGAAATAGCGATAGGACACCGAAATAATTTTCTCTCAGTAAACTTGAAAAAGTTTACTGTTTTGACATAGCACCCATATCGTCAGCTAAAATAAAAAAAGGCGTAACTAACAAAAGCATAATTGTGTCGGAGAAGCAAAAAACAGTTTTGAATGAAAACTATAAACATGTCAAAAAAAAGTATGCCCGGCAGGGTGATATTGCATATGACGAATAATAACAAACAAATTTAGTTATTGAGTTTAATGGTAGTCATAACAATTAAGTAAAAATGTGAATTTTTTGTTAGTTACGTCTCTTTGCATTTATCAAATAAGCCCACTTGTAGTTACGTTTTTTTGTTATTAGAAGCTCCTTTTTGACCGCAGACGTGTAAAACTTTGTCAACACATGTAGTTTATTGACATTCACAATATTCATTCAAAAAGTCAAATTTCAATTTTTTTTGTTAGTTACGCCTTTTTGCATTTTAGCTAACGATATATAGATCCCATCCGATTTTTGATAATATATGTTGCTAGGCTTATTTTACATCCGACGTGGTTATAATTATATATTATTATATATAATATATATCGAGGTTCTTGTCAGTATGGATCCTTATTTTGGCATAACACCCAAATAATGATTCCATCTCAGGAAAATTGATGCAATGATTCAATTCAGAAACATTCATAGTCATGGTAATTCTCAATAGTCCCATGTATTCTAAGTAGTTATAGCATCATATCTTTTTTGAACTTGTAATACCGACAAATTTTATATTGGCCATAAAATCTACTTTCCCATAACTCTGTCTTCCTACTTATTTACAATACATTTTTTCCAGCGAATCCCTAAATCAATTCATCAACGCAACCAACAACAACAACAACGAAAAAGGATATAAATTGCCACAGTCCCCTTGATATGAAAGACAGTGTAAGCCAACAATAAAGCCAAACACTTTGCGACTCAGCCAGCCTTCTACACTCCAGAGACTCAAGGGTTCGCTGATTTTTTGTCAAGCTGTGCGCGTGGGTGTTAAATCCGAGAAGCATCTGGAAAAGAATTCACATAATAAGACTCCAATGGCATCAAAGGAATACCACACCATGTACAAAAGAGTGTAGGTGTGTTTGTCGGCATGTCGGTATGTATGTATAATAAATTACAAAGTTTTAGCAATTTAACAGCAACAAAAGGCGAGAATATTAATCGTCATTTAATGGTGGAAACAAAGGAAAAAGTTAACAACGAACCTTCATGAGAACCTACTGACCAACCAGCCAGCCAACCAACCACTCGCACAACATTCAACTGAAAGGGACAAATGGGTGGAGACAGACGTATTATTACCAGTGAACAACAGGATAAAGGAAGAACCTTGGTGGTCAGAAAATTTACAATTTTTCAATGTCATCGCCAAACGACGAACAACAATGGGGCCACAATTTACTAACCGCAAGGATATTTTTTTAGTTTCTATTGTAACTAATATTGTCTTTGTTTTTGTTGTAAACTATTATTAGTTGTTGTTTTTTGCGGCTGACTAGCCAGCAAACAACAATAAACTACAGCAAAAACAATGGCTGAGGATTTTTCCTCCTCAGTGGTTAATTTAAAATTTCAAGGATTTTAAGCAGTGGTGGTGGTTTGGTTCATAGGCCTGTAGAGGAAAACCAAAACAAATATTGCAAAATTTACTGCAACTATTAACAGTAACAACAGCAGAAAAAAACAATGGGCCAATTAGCACACAAGAAAAAAATATTGAAGAAGGATTCAATAAACGGTAATATTGCTAGACAATATTAAGGCCGTTAAAAAATAGATAGACGATTACATAGGCTGAGAAGTACTTTTTCCAAGACGACACCGTGATATTTGATGTCGGTCCATTTATAGTTATATGCGGAATTCTTGACCATAATCGATGTACTTAGTAAAATTTCAAAGCGATTGGGGCCTAAAGTTAATGTGTTAAAGGTTATACTGAACTTACAGAATAGATCACTGTAAATATTTACGTATAACTCCTCCCACATCCGAGTACATACAACAATATATTTGAAATCAATTTAAGGGTCAACCACTCCTCTTGGATATGTCAACTTCTCCAGCCTGTGTCGTAAGGAGAATCCGATTTGTACAAGGCTTTGTGCATTTTTATTTTACATCCGAAAAATCTATAAATATTTATGTATCGAAAATCCGACTAGGACCTTTAAAATATAAAATCAGAAGATATGTTTATATTGAAAATTCGAAAGTCATTTTCCGCAAATGTATTTTTAACTCTACAAGAACCCGAAATATCAAATTACAGCCAAATTCAGCTAAAACATTCAAAATTCCAAGTAAGTATTGGTATCCATGTCCAAAACTGGATCTACATCGAAAGAGTTTTGGAAATATGTTTCTCAACCTCCAAGAACCCGGACAATGGGGAGGAACATTTATGTGGGGGCTATGTCAAAACATGAACGGCTTAAGACTCCCAAGAGCCTTTGTACCACATTCACTTCAAACATTTTGGAATTATCCTTTCAAACTTAGATCAAGTTTGAAGTTGGAGACTATTGGCTCAGACCTTCCCCAAAAACTTGTATTAATAAAAGAGTAAAGTGATTGACTGACTGACTTAAAGATTCATAAACCCCCGACGATGCGGCTGAAGCTATAATCTTGAAATTTGCGGTGAGGGCCACTGTTAGTACGAAGGTATCAGGTGGGTTTTTGGAAATTGGTACCAGAATGACACGAATAGTGTTAAAAGGTAAGAAATACGGTTGCTTTTATATTTGGCGAACCCTTAACCCTTTCGTAGTACGTTAACGGATAGAGCTAAAAACACGAATCAAGTAGTAAATTTGCTACAATTTGAATTTTTACGAACGGATGGAGCTGGAATCCTGCAATTTGAAATAAGCATTACGAAGTTTTGGATATTTACATGTACGAAAAGTACTAAATGGTACTATATTCAATACAATTTGGATTTGGGACAAACGATAGATCTTTAACACTGGAATTTGGTAAAAGATTACTACTGCATTGTAGAATTGTGGTATGTAGGTAGTTTTAGAAATTCGTACTTATGTGTACTAAATGGTACTAAATTTGGTACCATTGAATTTTGGGTGAACCGATAGAGCTAGAATACTGGAATTCGGAGTTAGGATCGCTGTCGAGGTGTAGGATGGGGACATGTACGATTTTTTTGCAAATTCGTACTAATGAGTACTTAATTTGGTACAATTTGAATATTGGGTGAACCGCTAGAAATGTTGAGTTAGAATCGATGTTGGAGTGTTGGATTGGGATATGTATCAAGTTTTAGGAATTCGTACTAATGTGTACTAAATTTGGTACAATTTGGATTTTGGTAAACGGATAGGGCTAGAATCCTGAAATTGTACTTATGTGTACTAAATGGTACCAAATTTGGATCGGATTGAGCTGGAATACTGAAAATTGGAGTTAAAATTACTGTTGGTGTATGTAGGGTTGGGATATGTAGGAAGTTTTGCGAACTCTTACTTATGTCTACTAAATGGTATTAATTTTCAATTTGGGTTAACTGGAATCCTGAAATTTGGAAATATGTTTTTTATTGCTTTGTTGAGGTAGTTAGATATCGAAATATATGTCATTGTATACTAAATTTGGCGAACCTACAGAGTTCGAATCATGAAATGTGTACACCTAAGTCTGTTTTTACACGGACTTTTTGTACACGGTTTTGATATAACACGCATTGAAAATTGAAAGTTTTTTTAAAAAAAACTGAGTATTTTAAATTTTTTTACACGATTTTATTCCATTTAGCACGATTTGAAATTTTATGTACTTACATTTTTTTGTCAAATTTAATTTTTGCGATGTATGTTCATATCACAAAAAAGTATGAAACCATCGATAGTATCGATAGTTTGCGAACACTAGCTTAAAGATTTATGTGAATTCCCCTTTAGCGCGTACAAACAATTTTTACTGGTCAAATCAAATGTGAATAGCACTAATTTAGGGGAATTCCCTTTTTACACGGTTTTTTTTTAACGATATGTATTTTACATATGTGCTTTCATAATAGCAAGATTTATGTTGCCGCCAGAATTGGTGGGATGTGTTTTAGTAATTCCCACTTTCGCTAACCAAGCAGCGGACTAATGCAAGTTTTAAATAAAACCAAATCTGCTGGTTCATGTCGCAAAAAGTTTCGAAGGAAATTGTAAATCTCTTATGCAAATCGCTCCATTCAAAATGTATAAATGATATACAAATAATAATAATTTTACTAAAATAAGGTCAGATCCGACAAGTAAAAATTTCGTTTTGTTCGGTCAGGCCGAATTTTTGATACCCTACATCATGATGTGCACATTCGAAATACCTTAAATCAATTTATTATATGTCAAGGATAAAACGAAATATCGAACTATCGAAATTATGCTAGGGCATTGAGCATACCGAAATCCCTACGGCACCAAAAATTTAGGGTAACGTTTATATGGGAGCTATACCAAGGAGTGGTACAGATATTTACAATTTTTGGTAAGAATTTTTTACCCACAATGAGAACCAAAAATATTAATTTTAAGTTGAAAAATGTCCGTCCATGTTTAAATCAACATAGAATTTTATATATAAATATATTTACTTTAAACTATAGGTGCTGTAAAATTTAATATTCGTGAAGATAATTTGCATCCCTTTCACTAACAATAATTGGTATACCTTTTTTTCTCAGTGTAACACGTGTAATTTTTCTCATCATTCTTGTTTCCTTTTTTTGAATTATAATTCGAAATCGATAGGATAAGCAAACTTTTAAGTTTTGACACATACAAAAAAAGGTCAAAATCCTTACGGTATGACTTTGGTGGCCAGACCGTTATATACCAGTCAGCCACCCACACACGAAGGATGGCGTACAAAGCAATTGGAAAAGAAAAAGCCAAATGAAGAACTTACATTGTTTAGTCGAGTCGTACTAAGCGCCGTGGAAAGTATCCAAATTCAGGTGGTTGAGGTGTTCTGTTATCTTTTCGTTCGGTCTCCACAATGTTGCTATAACGATTCGATTCGATTCCTCCTTTTTACGTTTACTTTTTGGATGTGAATAGATTTATGTGGAAAATTCTTCAAAAATTCTTGGTAATACTTTTCCCGACACACAAATTTTCTCGTTAGATTATTTTTAGGTAGGTAGGATGATGATTAATTGCAAAAAGATCTCTTTTCGAAAATGAAATAGATATTTTTATTCAGCCAAATTTTTTTGTTTTGCAATTATGAAAATCGAGATAAGGAATTTTTCACTTTTCTTTTGAACTATAATTGACAAATTTATTTCAACACGTTTCTCTCTTTTTTCTAAAAATAATTTCTTTCAATGAAATTGACACCCAAATTTTGACTTTGAAATGTTACACGGAATGTCGATTGGTTGGTTAGTTGGTTGTTCGGTCGCTAGTTATTCGTTTGGTTTATTTTTGCCGTTCGCATATGCTCGCGTATACCGTTATTTGACAACTGTGCAAATGTTGTAGTTGTTTTCAACGTCGAATATGTATGGTCAATAAAGTTGGTTGTTGTTGTTTTTGTTGTTGGTCTTCCAACAGCTGTACAAGTTTGATAATTGACACTTAAAGGATTTCAAGAGCGTGCGCGTCTCTGGGGCTCTCATTCAAGTTTATTGACAAAAACAATTTTCGTGGTGAGTGGCATTAACTGAGAGAAACACAGAGCGAATGACAAAGCATTTGTGTGTGTGTGTGTGATAATGAAAATGAACAAAACAAGGCAAGAACACGCGCACTTAACATATACGGCGAAGCAGAGAAATAGTGCTACACACAATGATGAGAGAGCACGCGAGTGATGAGCGAAATCAGAATAGCGTCACACAATGACAATTTGAAAGAAATTTTTTGCATGAACACAATTCGAAAATAAGACACCAAAAATTCAGCACGGATTTATGTAACAATTTGTTTGCTGTTATGCTTTCGACAATAGTTTTCGATTGATTTTTCGCTTTCGGAAGAACACAAAAAACCACACCGCAAAATCAAAACTACACAAGAGCCACGAGTATTGATTTTCTTCTCGATTCTAATTGATAGAGATTTTTAACGAAAAAAAATTGGATTTTTCGTATTTCAAATTTGTTAGTTTGTATACGGATTTTACAAAAATTATTATTTATTCACTGGTATTTATTTTGCGTTGGAAAAAATTGCTCAAAAATGCAATGGTTCTTCTTGTTGTTGGATATTTTTTCCCTATCAGATTTTATGTGATTATTACGCGTAAAAATCGTTCTCTTGTTTTTAGTTTAACAACTGCTAACCTCAACTGTCACAGACAGACTGTCAGATCGATTGTATGTGCAACGGTAATTTTTTTCGACAATTGTCAACATTCATTGTATCCAATATTCTCTTCTGTTCTCTCTGTTTACAAACATAAATTGACATTGACAGCAAACTTATACATCACTGTCATTTTTTTGCTTTCTCTGTTTCTTACTCCTAATTTGGTTTATCTTATTGTGTGTGTTTAGTGTATTCCCTTCGCCATAAAACATAAATGTTATGTTTACAGAGTTTCTATATAAGTGTATGTTTGTATGTATGCATATATTCAATCACACTGTTATTTACATAGCCTCCTTGTGATGTTTGTTATCATGTTAATAAAAAATAGTAGTTTTTGTAAATATATTTTGGTCATTTGCTTGTCTGTGCTAAATATTTTTTTATTGAGTTTGAAATAAGAAGATTGTAATAAAAATAATAATCATTTAATTCCATAATTTTATTTTAATTGAATTAAAAATATTAATTATTATTGATATTATGATATTATTGAGACCTATTGGTATCAATTTAGAAGGCTTTCATTAATATATTTCAGTTGTCAAAAGATCAGACAAATTTAAACATTTTAGTAAAAGTCTATCTAAAATGACTTATGTGTAAAAAATAGACACATTTCTTTTATTATAGTCAACTATGTAAATTTTGAATCGTTACACAAACGTATTAACAAATATTATATATTAAATAAACAGCAGCCACCACCGTTAATACTGTTTAATGTTTAATTTTGATGTTTATGCTATGAATTTAGCGGTTTTAAACGTTTTAAAATACGCCTTGATTTTTAGAATTTTTTTATTTCTTTAATTTTATTTTCAAAGTTTAAAGTTTGGTAACGATTAAAGACACTTTTACGCAAAAAATCTTACAGATTTATAAAATTTGACATGTTTTCTTTTTAATGACATCAAAATAGATTTTATTTTCCAAAATTGAAAAAATGACTTTTTGCCCAAAAAACTGTCCAAATTACCTATAGTGAATGGGACCTACATATGGGAAATTTTTTTTGCATGATTGTTAAATATCGGTAGATTCATCTGATAAGAGTTTCGACTTTAAAAATAATTAAATATATTGCACTTACAATACCTAAAATATTCAATATTGAAAAGCATGCAATTCGCGTATTCATGGAAATTAGTTGTTGCGCATGCGGTTTTCGTGTAAATCGAATCAATCTCTTCCAATAATAATGAATTTTTCGATGTTCGATTTAGCGGCAAAAGTGTGCCGCTCGATGCACTTTACTATGCAAAAGCTCTAAAAATGGCTAAAAATGACGCAACGTGCATACGATTTTTATGCGCATCCGATTTCAGTAATCTCCTCTGAAAATACACAAAAGGACACCTATTTTAAAAGGATCGATGAAGAACCGCGGATGTGCCTCCACAATCGATTTTGGATAAAATACGCATATTATCCGCGTATCGATATATTTTTGACCTATTTTCGCACAGATTCGCGAATATGATAACACAAGCATGAATGTATTTAAAATCAATTCGAAGAAAAACTCGATTATATACGCGAATTTCTCAAAATATGTTTTTGCAGTTTTTCCCACATTCAAGGTACCTATATCCGCCGTTTTATTGGGCGGAATTGAACATGGATGGGCTACTTAGATCCGGCACGTAAAAAAACTAAAATCACGCGGGGTTCCACAGAATTTGAATGGACTTTCTTAATTTTAGACTCAAAATATGTTTTTTTTTTTAATTTACGCACCAAATTTTCGTCTTCGGAACCAAATTGCAACACTAAACGAAGCAAAATCACGAGTTCTACAATCCTATAATTAGTTTAGTCCATTATCTGGATGCGCGTCCTAATTATAAGAAAAATTCAAAAAACACCGAAAATCCGGCTTCAAAATGTCATCATCCATTTCGGGTGGATGCAGTGATTATATCGAAAAATCATACATTAGAACCATGTTGTCCATGGGGTATTCTGCAAATTAGTCACTAATCACATATGCGTGCGTTGTGTAGTTTAGCCACAACTCGTTGGCTTCAACACATTTTCACCCATATTTTTACATTACCACCATCACAGCTTCCATGCAACTTATTATTTATTACCAATATTTTAAGATTATGACAAAAACACTTCATTTTATAGAAATGAATTTGAATTATATGCAATATGTTCATATTTCGCGAGTTATAACCTTGCAAACCTCAGCTTCAAGGAATTTAAAAGATTTTTGTAATTTCCCATATGTAGCCGGTAGTTAAATGAAAAAATTAAATGTGTCTTAAATATTAAAGTCTGCAAAGTTTCATTTTATAATATATATGTTTTTATTTCCAAGGTTATATCGGATTTAATGTAGGGTTGCTTAAAAATATTACGATGTGCAATCAATGGATCAAATCGAATTCTGTTAGGTCCTAATCTAAGTTAACAATGGTAACAATGTTATGATATACAAAGCTATATTCGAATTGCACAATGGTTTAATATTATATATAAACCAATTTTCCAAATTATGTTATGTGTGTGGGAAATATCAGGAACAGAGTACCGATGGTCACCATCTTCGGATATGATTTTAATAAAATATTACTATTTGCAAAGTTTGGATGAAATTTGATAATCCGTTCGTTAAACGGCATTTACATTAATACTTACATCAGTACGAAATCCGGTACAATGTAAACGTACTATTAATTCTCAGAAAACTTTTCACAATTTTGTCGAGTAGATGCCAGAAGCAGTGAAGGGCGGACATTAGAAATTAGACACTAAATTGTCTGAAACGAGTTTGGTCCAAAGATAATAGGGTAGTTTCGAATCAATTCTAAATTGTGTACACAGTGGCGGCTGTAACGTGGTTTTCTCGTCGGCTGTGGGTCTCCATAAGGACCCACAAAACATTATTCATAAAAAAATGCTAGTTTCTCTGTTTCTACAAAAAAAAAAATTAATAACCATAAGATTTAAACCCCTGATGTTTAAATATTTCTTTTTTTTTTTTGGATAAAAAAATTTACGAACTTAAGCCTAAGCCTCAGCTGGGAACAGTGAACCGAAGTCTATGTGTGCAACAGTAAGCGGAAGCCTCTGTGAGGAACAGTAAGCCGTGTGTATGTATTTATTTAGCCACCAAAAATAATTGTGAATGATCGTAGCGAATGGACCTGAAATACATATCTGCGCTGAGTCACAATGCGTATACTTTATATTACAAAATGATAATAAGTATACGTCGTGTGTTATTATTATTACATATCGGATCATTTTAGATCGGAACATCGAAGAAAAATCAAATCAAAAATTGTGATATATTAAAATCGTTACTCGGAAAAAGTTAGTTCCCAACTTATCGCCAAGAGTTTGCAACAGCAAACGTGGTGACAACCACCGCCACCTAAATCCTCCGTCTTTATTTGCCCATACATTGCTACTGACATTGAAAATGGGATTTACCGGTCCATCTTTTGGTATAGTCTCCCTATAACAGCTGTATCTGTTAACTCGATATTTGGTAACAGTTGTTACCAAATGTTACTAAATGTTGTCTGTTTACCCAAAAATCCAGTAAAATAGAGTCAAGTGTGAGAGCAAGTTTGACAGTTCAACAACAACACACTTACTGGAGTTTACTGAAAGAATTTTATGCAGTAAAATTTTGCAAACTCAGCTATTTTTGGATCAGCTGTTTTATGACCAAACACAAAAATTTTTCAAAAGATTTTTTTATTTTGCAAATGTCAATTTGATATTAAGTTGCATACAAATTACAGAAAATGGGAAAAAATGCATTAGTAATGCAAACTAGAAACTAATTCTTTATATTTTTAGGTAAGTTCTAGAAATAATTGTGCTTGTCCTTTCTTTGTTTATTTTTGACGCAAATAACAATAGGTTCGTTCGTTTACTCAATAATTTGTACGAATTTGTACAAATTATTACAAAATGTTGTTCGTTTACCCAAAAGTCCAGTAAAAGAGAGTGAATTGAGAGAGCAGATTTGACAGTTGTGTTACTGAGTATTTGCAAATTCTTACAAGGAAAATTTACTCAGTAAGAATTTTCTTGTACCATCAGCTGATATTTAATCAGCTGTTTTGTTATGTTTTGTAAACAAACAAAAAATTGTTATCAAGAAAATTGATTGTTTTGTGAATTTTATTTTGATTTTGTATCATTAAATATCAAAATGGATGAAGAAACGCAAGTATTTAAAAATAAGGTAATACAAGAGTAATTGGCGAACTGACTCCATATACACCGAATCTGCAAACATCAATCAACATCAATATATTTCCAAATAAATAATTAAAACTTACCGGTCACAACCCTTTTAAATGTTTGTGGGGAACAAACAACATCAATTTTCCGCTTGTTATCCATTTTTCTAATAAAAATGCTGTTTTTTAGTTTGCGCCAATTTGTTTGTTGTTTTAATCAGCTGTGTCGAAACAATCTTTTTACTGGATGTTGTTCGTTTACTTTTTGCAGTTTTCTCTCTTGAGAAGGAAAAATTCGTATTTACTCTCTGCAAATTCTTACTGAGTAAATATTACTGGGAAAGTAAACGAACGAACCTAATGTTTTGTTGAATCAGCTGTTTATTTACTAAATGTTAAATGTTACTTTTCTCAGTATTATCGCAAAAGAGAGTAGAAACAGCTTTCTCTCTGAACTAGAATTTATTGAGTAAATCTTACTGGAAAAGTAACCAGACACACCAGATCTTTGGGCAACTTTTAGGAACGTTTTTCATCCAAACTGGCTGTTATATGATATTATGGGTTTTCATCGGGTGCCAAATATTCCTACCAAAAATTATGAATGTCTGTCCTCGTTTAATTAAGGGTGACGGGTCTATGTTTTTACATAGCCATCATACAAAATGATGATGTAAATACATAGGCCTATTTATAAATATTTTTATATTCATCAGGAACACGGAATGCCAAATTAAATCTCTTCCTAATTTTTTTTTTGGAAATAGTAACATAAAAAGCTACTTTTAATTTATAAATTCACATTTTTTATCCATTGTTAATAATTTATATATCCCTACTAATCCTGGAACTGAATTGATGACTTTATGGCAAACAACTACAAATTTATTCAAAATGAAATAAAGGATAACTGAAAAAAGAACACAAAAAAATTAATGCAAATGTATGGAAATATTTGCGGCATTTTTCATCTTCATAAACTTCCACCCACACAAACAAACCAAAGATTCAGCCTCAATGTCAGCAACCGCAATTAAACACTTCCATGGCAGAGTGTAACCTTAAACCATCAATTTTGTTTGGTCGTCTGTCAGTAAGGCAATGTCGTTACTGTCAATGTATCTCTTCCCTTTGGTATTGGCACATTTTTGTGTTTCTTTCCCCTATTGATGGTGGGTGGTAGTGGGTTTTACGAGTATGTATGTAACAATATTTTCCCTGTCAATGAGACAAGGCAAGTACACACACACATACAATGTAATTCTTCATTGTTCTTTTGTATGTAAAAAAGTGGGATGAAAAAAAGAGCATTGGTGTTTGAAATTGTGTTTAGAAATGTCCTGTCATTCAATTGTCTGTTATGTTTGCTTTCGTTAGTCTCAGAATGCGGTATGTCGTTGTTCTGAACTTAAACATGTTTGAGTGTGTGTGTGCGTGCGTGGGGGAGTATTTCAAATGTATTGATTGTATAAATATTTTACCCTAAACAAGGCTAATAAAATGTTTGATTCTTTTCATCATTCCTTGTAATTTCCTTGACTTCATTTAATGTTTCATGTTCTTCAACAAGATTCCACATTTTTATGCTCTCTCTCCTCTCCAACACTCTCCCAAGCACACCAAATAAATGCTTGAAGGAATTTAATGTGAAAATTCGTCGTCAGCCTTTCCTGTGAAAATATGCTAATTTTCTTGAATTTCTCTGAGAGCCAATTATTTATTAATTATGCAAACTTGAAATGTTACCATCTCATTCAAGTGCCATTGTGTGAAACCACGGGTTGTGATTTTTCTATCCTTAATTATTTCCCGAAGTACAACATTAACACCTTTAACCCCCTCAAAGAATTTACACTTTTGCATTATTAAAATCAAGTTTAATATTTGGTTTTGTTGAAAGATTTTGGACACTTCGAAGAAATTATGATGTTGGCGGTTGTGGTGCGTGCGAATTGAGGTATATGTAAGCATATCCTTTGAATGGACGATAACAAAGAGGCAGTGATACAGATATTTAAAATGTATTTGGATTTTTAGTGGTTATATGTCGATAGAAATAATACTTTGAAAAAATAACCATCGACTAATGTTTAGCGTTTTGATTTTAATATTAGCGTTTTATTTAAATGTAACGGACAGAATAAGCATAGACAACAAAAGTTCCGTTCCAGAACCTAAAACAGTCTACTCATTTTACATGCTTTGCAACTTTTTAATCGAAAACCGTTCCTCAACCCACAAAACTGGTAAAACGTTGACTCAAATTTAAGAGAGCGCAAAACAAAATGGCTTAATCTTTGTAAACTTTTTACTCGAGAAATTTGATCGAGTAAAAATGGTAAACAGGAATGGCTTCTTCAGATTGGCTGTTGTGTTGATTTTGAAGTATTGCTAATTTTGGCATATTTACTAGATTTGCGTTCCCGAACTTTTCAAATTATGTTGTACTCTGAGAGCAATTTTGAAATGTTTCCCTTTTACTAGATTTATTATTAAAAAAATATTGGATCAGACCAAAAGTTGTATCTATAATTAAACACATTAATTAATTACTGAAAAAATGTTGTAAGGTCAACTGTTATTGCATGCTCTTAAAACGAGAGGTCGATATCTTTTAACAATACCTAGATGACGGTGGTATCGATTTATTTAGGTTTGCTCCGGCTCTTCTCAGTCGGCACCCTCAGCGGTGTGCATAACAGAGACAACAAGAAATTGAGTTACTAATGTAAAATAAAATTCAAAAAAAAAAGAAAAAAAAGATATAAATTGTTGTTGCGTTATTTTCCAGACAGCGTTGTTTTCTGGTATCCAGATGTCATTGGATACCTTTATCGCCCACCCTATGGATTCCTGTATGAATCCCCTTTTTGGGCTCCCACCATGGTGAGATGCCCCCAATACCTATATCGACTTCACCTTAGTTTACATTATCCCCTTATATAGTTGATTAAAACATATTGTTATGTTTAATTATTTTCATATTTTTTTTAATTCATAAATTCTTTTCATATTTATTTTCTTTGATATAATAACATTAGATCGTATAATAATACATAATATTATATACTACATAATGATAATAAAAAAAAATAATCTGAAATCTATTTACTTGGGTGTCAATCGACAATGTCAATAATGGAAGTACATACAAATTTGAATTACATTGGTATGTTCATCCCAATTCAAGTACCACTGTGCACTATATTGTATACTAGAGGATATATATATATATATTTATAAAGGATATATTTATAACCTATCGAGCTCAATGGTGTAATTATTTATCCTTAAATTGTTCAAATAAAATTGTATACGAATAGGGATAAACATTTGACAAAATTATAATTTCGAAGAAAATATTTTTATAAAAATTTAAATCCAGACTAATAACTATATAAATATATATAGGGGTTAATATTTAATATTTAAATTCAAAATGCTCACAAATTATATAAATTCAATCATTCAGATTGAATATGTATGTACGTTTATATATGTATGAGTGTATGCATGTATATTACAAATGTATGCTCATATATACATACACCTATAATAACTGTACATATATACAATGTTTATTATATATCATTATATAATTATATTTATTTCTTTTTTTGTATTATATACTATTATATATTATATATTTTTTTTTATGTGTGTATATATATTAATATATATACTATATATATGTATGTATATTAGGTACGATACTATACGAGGGTATAGAAATATATAATTTATAAAATAGTTATATCTAATATATATATAGAAATATAAGTATGCAATTACAACTAAATTTGCTTTATAACACGAAAGAGTATTCAATTTTGACATTAACTTGATTTGACAGATTTAATTTTGATGTAATTCTAATGAATTTGGAGAAGACAAAGAAAACGGTGGAATTTCGTGTACAAAATGGCGGGAATTCTCACTTTAATAAATGTTATTTTCAAGTCAAAACAATTTAGTATTTTAGGAGTGTATTTGATCATTTAAATTTATGATGGTTTTGTTCCAAAACTCGGCTGACCGTCGAGTAACAAATAAAAAAAAAATGTGGCCCCTAACCTCCCGGTCTGTGACTGGTCGGATAGGGTACCAAACGAGGACAAAAAATATAAGTTGACGCAAACTGTCACTTTTCCAGGTGTGTACTTACAGTTGGGGAATCGATACCAAACCTTTACTGTAAGAGTGACTTGTCTGATGGAAGGTATTCGTTGATGCCGATGGTGGTTCTGACGATGGCTTCGTATATGATGAAGTCCCAAAAATTGTGTGTGGCGTTCAAAAAAAATTGTCCAAAGAAATTTTAATGTCGCCTTCGGTGTGGTTATACCAATGCCAAAAGGAAAAAAATAATGACGGCAACAGTTGGTTTTGGTGTGGTAATTTTCCACTGTATACCACAGGAGGGTAATAGAATTCCTGGGCCGGGATAAGCACGTGGCACTCTAGGTACACCAGATACCGTTAAGGCAACCGTTATAACTACCGCTCCAAAAAAAAATCTCTGGGGAAAAAAAAACACTTCTATACAAACTCGCTAATTTACATTGGTGTGTAAGTTTCACCAAAACCTACCCACAAAACCGCTTACTTTCCGCAAAAGTAGTTTATTCCAACAGGAGGGATAAGAAAAAAATAACACTCCACTTCCAATTATTTAATAGGACTTTGCACCGGTATATAACTTTGCACTGTAGAATTTGTTGTTGTGGTCTGCCGCTACGTCTTACTATTTCGAATTACACTTTTAGAATGACGCCAAAATGGCAATCGGTGCGAAAAGGAAAAATGAGTAAGGGCACCTTAGTCCGAAACTTGCATAAGAATATGCAAAAAGGAACAATCGACTAATCGATGTCATGATCGATTATTGACTGATGACAGATGGGCTATGGTAGGTTAACACGAGGGTGACATAACAAACCCGAACACGTTGGTGGAGGCCTGCCGGAAGCATACTGATTCGGGAAGTCAACCGAAGAATAAGAGAAGTGGGGAAGAACCGCGACCCTGATAAATCAAAACGAAAGCCGGGAGAAACTATTTCGTCGGTACCATATGTTGCAAATCTTTCGAATGATAGACCCCTAATTTCTTTCCCTGAAGGTCTTCAATTTCGTATAGTGAGGTCCCTACCTTCCGGACAACTCTACACTTCACAAACTTCTGACACAACTTCGAATTAAGATGGCGGGAAGCGTCACTCAAAATGAAGTTCCGTCTCAGTATTTCCTGCCCCGGTTTGAAATTAACTTCGCGCGATCGTGTGTTGTAGCGTGCGGCGGATTTTTCAAAAACATCGTGCAATTTATTTTTAATCCTGTCTCGAACTAAATGTAGAATGTCATGTTTCGTAACTATATCTACCGTACCGTCTTCTAAAATTCCAAGTTTGTGTGCTAAATCGTACTCACTCGCGTGTGTTATCATGTGTGTTCCAAATAGTGAGAAATATGGTGTAAATCCGGTTGATGTGTGTAAAGTGGATCTTAAAGAACATTCGATTGCGGAAAGATATTTATCCCAATCCTTTTGATCCTCCGAAACGTACGATCTGATCGCCGCGATAATTGTCCGATTGACCCTCTCGGAAGCATTCGCTTGGGGAGAGTACACCGCGTTTCGAATCTGTTTGCAACCATACTTCTCTAAAAATGAAGTGAACTCAAAAGATACAAATTGTTTGCCATTATCAGAATGGACTAATTGTGGCACACCAAATTTGTGAAAAACTTCAGACTCTAAAAATTTAATGACATTTTTCGAATTTGCTTTGGCCATTGGTTTCAAAAGAACAAATTTCGTCAAGTGATCTAACACGATGAAAATAAATGTGTTGCCTAACCTCGATCGTGGAAATGGACCAATAAAATCAATAAAAATCTTTTGCCATGGCCTGTCCGTAACGGTTTTATTGCCCATTTTGGCTCTTAAGATTTTATTTGGAGCTTTTGTCTCCTTACAAACAATACAACGATTTACAAAGTCTCGTACTTGTCTTGCCATCTTAGGCCAATAAAAATATTGTCTAAGTGCAGCTATAGTTCTACCAATACCACAATGACTCTTTACTATAGACTTATGTGCATTCTCAATAAGTGATTCGGTTAAACCAGTAGGAACCCAAAGTTTCCAAGTGAAATTCTCATGAACTGGATTGCCATCCGAAGGAAGAGTCTTCTTGTAAACGAAAGAATCGACAATTTTTAAATCGGGAAGTTTATCCTCGTTTTCGCGTATCACTTCAATCAACTGAGTATACTCCTCATCTTTGAATTCATCAGATTCTAAATCAATTAAAGGCTTTTCGGAAATGAACATATTTATTTCATCCATATATAAACGAGATAATGTGTCGGCGACAACATTTTGCGATCCTTTACGATGCTGAATATCAAAATTGAAAGCTTGGAGCTTCAGACTCCATCTAGCCAAACGACCACTGAGATCCTTCTGTCCCATCAGCCATTTTAAAGCACTGTGATCCGTAACTACGGTAAAAGGCATAAGTTCTATAAACGGTCTAAATTTCTTAATGGCACTGATAACCGCTAAACATTCGCGTTCAGTGACACTATAATTTTGTTCAGCCTTCGATAACTGTGCGGAATGAAAAGCTATGGGACGTTCCAGACCTTCAGCGTTTAGTTGGTACAAGACTGCACCGATGCCTAGATTGGAAGCATCGCACTGAACATAAAATCTCTTATCGAAAACGGGATGACTTAAAACGGGGCTAGTAGTCAAAGCTACTTTCAATTTATTAAATGACTCAACCGCCTGTCCATCGAAACAAAAAGGTTTTCCTTTCTTCAAAGTGCTTGTAATTGAAGCTGTGATTTCGGCATAATTCCGAATAAAACGCCTAAACCAAGAAGCCATACCTAAAAATCTGCGAACTTCGCGAGTTGTTTTAGGAATTGGTATATCCGTAATACTATTTATTTTGGAAGGATCTGGCTTGAGTTTACCTTCACCGACTATATAGCCTAAATATCTTAACTCTCGACGACAGAACTTGGATTTTCTTAAGTTAATGGTCAAATTCGCTCTGGACAGCATCTCTCCTACCTTGCGCAACAGATTGACATGAGTCTCAAAATCTGGCGAAACGACTAACAGATCGTCAAGGTATACGAAAACCTTGTTTTTCAGGTCCGGCGAGATCACTCTATCCATCAACCGACATAACCGCTGAGCTGCGTTGCACAACCCAAACGGCATGACAGTAAATTGATAGTGTGGTCTCCCCGGCACTGTAAACGCTGTCTTCGGACGGCTGTCAAATGCCAGAGGAACCTGCCAGAAAGCATCCTTAAGATCAATACTAGAAATGAAGTAGGTGTCCTGAAGCCGGCCTAAAAGAGAATCAATAAACGGAAGAGGATAAGCATCCTTCACGGTTACCTCATTTAACTTGCGTGCATCTAAACACAGCCTATTCTTCTCTCCACGTCGAACGAGAGTGACCGGCGAATTCCATGCAGACATACTGGGTTCAATAACACCTAAACTTAACATGCGATCTAATTCTTGATAAATTAATGACTCAACAGCTGGAGACACAGGATAATGACGTTGTTTAATTGGAACCGCATCACCAGTATCAATGATGTGCTCCTCTAAATGGGTTTTACCGAGACCATACTTATCAAAATCTAGAAAACATTCCTTAGCCTTTTCCAGCTGAGCTGATTGATCATCAGATAAAGAATGCATATCAGAATCATTAATTACAGAATTGATCTCGATACTGCTAACGAGCTTCGGGGCTACGTTAAATTTCTTCCAGAAATCAACGCCACAATACATGAAATTCTCAAGACCCGGAATTAAATATACTTCCATGGCCTGCGTCTGATCATCGAACGTGAGATCTACTCTAACTTTTCCGGCACAGGAAACACGTTGTCCATTAGCCGTACCAACACTACATTTATAAACAGGAATAACTTTGATATTTAATCTGTCGATCAGAGAAAAACAATCTTTACCTAAGCAAGTGACGGTTGCACCACTGTCAAAAAGTGCTAAAACAGACTCACCATTTACTAAAACTTCTCGGAATGGTCGAGGATCATTAGTTTTAAATTCAGTAAAGGTTGTGGACGATATCGATATTCTATTAAGACGTCTACGCTTGTATCGCTCGCGAGTATTCAAGATTCGTTTGGAAATGAAATCAGCAGGATTTGCAGATATTTCAGCATTAAAAATTCTATCACGGGTTTTCAAATAGTTAGCCATGCGGACATGGAAAGGCAATGTTAAATTCGGTTTGGATTTATGCGTACAATCGGAAGTTACAATCTGGTCTATAAAATTTTGGTTTATGGAAGTGGAAACATCTTTCGAACCTAGTCAATCTACAGTCTGAGTTGAAACTGATTCTGTTTTTGAGGAATTACCTGCTCGGCTTTGCTGTTTGCAATTGTTGCATTGTGGAGCTGTAACACCCGGAGTACCACATCGAAAGCAAAATAAAGATCGTTTGGAACTGGTGCATTGTTTAAAAACATGGCTATGATCTCCACAGTTCCAACAACGAGAAGAATCTTTATTGATAGCAATTGCTGGTTTCGATCTAAATCTCAATTCATCAACTTCATTAACCATATCGTCAGTTTCGGATTCAAAAATTTCATTCAGCATGCGAGAAGGTGCATTTGGTCTTATTCTTTGAGAAGATTCTCGTTCTAAAAACTCTTCGGCTTTTCTAACTTCATTACGAAATTGTTCAACGGAATAAAAACTACCACTAAAAGTCAGATGTGCAAGTTTGGGTTTTAATCCTGCTTTCAAAATGTCTATGACTTCAAAATCCTTTAAAGGTTCTCTCAATTGAGTACGCAAACTGGTTATCACATCTATATATTGTGTTGCAGACTCATCCCTTCCCTGCTTCCTGTCCATAATTTGACGCATGACGTCCAAATTGGATTGAAAACGCTGAAATTCATGAGTAATATTAACCTTCAAATTCTCCCAATTCATGTTTGGATACTGCCGGATTTGACTCCAATACCATTGGCTGGCACGGCCTTCCAATAAATGATGAAATCCATCAAGCAGTTCCCTTTCCGAACATCCATAACTTATACGCAATCTCTCAATTCTAAAAAGGAAATCTTCAATCTGTGGTGTTTTTGGCGTTGCATCGAATTTAATTCCCCATTTATTAATATACGGGTATTTTGACCTATTAAAACAATCTCTGCCTTCAAAATTCTGAAATTCACTATTTTGTCTACCGGAAGCTACATGCCTAGTATCGGTTTGCATCGGTGGTAAGTCGTGTGGCCAGTTTATATTTTGCGCCGGTGAAACATAACCGTCAGAAGGATTACACGGAGTAATAGGGGATTGTGAAAGAGCAACTTTCACTGCCGCCGCTACGGCCGACTGCATTTCCTTTCTCATGACTTCTACCATCGAGGCTTGAGAAGCTTCTAAAGCTGTCTCCACCACTTCAACAATACCTGTACTGCTTAATCGTTCAGCACGGTCAACACTATTCCCACGAATTGTGAGTGGACTGAAAGAAGGTCTAGTAACTGTACTGTTATCACCAGTTACTTCCGCTTGTAAAAATCGAGATTCATTATCATCAACCATTGTCGGTGTAATGCCGTTACCACTATCTAAATCTTCTGCTTGTGTATTACCCTGGTTAACTGTCAAATCTCCTGCGGCTCTACTATTGGAACGAGTGGTCCTGCCGAGAGGCTTCGGTATCGCAGAGGGTGCTGGTTGCATAATGCCAAATAATCACGAAAATAATTTGATTTAATCGAAATGTCAATGTAAAATCCAAAATAAATTCCAATAAAAATTTACAGAATTTTGAAAATTCAAAAAAAATTAATTTCTGAAAATCAAAAAAAAATGTATCTAAATGTTATGCATCCAACAAGAGAATTAAATTTATACAAGTCTCATCAAAAGGTTATATTCCAAACTTGTAGTGAAAATCAAAAACAAATACTCAAAATAGCAAATACTGCAATATAATATTAGCTGAAAACTAATTTGTAATTTTCTTCTTCAGAAATCAAATGGATAAATGTCAATCAATACAAAAAGGGAAATGTAAACAGGTTGGTTTAAAGAAGTCAATATAGAAAAACAACAACATATCTGTAACGCAACAAACAATGTGATCTTAGAAAGAAATTCTAATTAGTAACTCAATAATGAAACACATTAGCTATCGCAAATTCAACTGTTGGTCATATATTTACCTACAGAGAATGACTATATAACTTTTATGTTTCAAATAAAATTTCAGAATTTGGTTGTATTTTATCGCAAAATTAATACCATAATAAAAACGACGATTCAATGACATATAAAATACAATTCTATACGATGGAAATATAGAATAAAATATTTTTTCAATTACGCCAAGTCGCTATTGAGTGTTATCATTAGGTAACAACTCAAGTCGAAAACCAAAAAAAAACGTAATCAAGATCCAAAAATTCAAAAGAGGTACCAGGATGAACCTGGCCTTTACGTTGGGCGCCATTTTGTTGTAAGGTCAACTGTTATTGCATGCTCTTAAAACGAGAGGTCGATATCTTTTAACAATACCTAGATGACGGTGGTATCGATTTATTTAGGTTTGCTCCGGCTCTTCTCAGTCGGCACTCTCAGCGGTGTGCATAACAGAGACAACAAGAAATTGAGTTACTAATGTAAAATAAAATTCAAAAAAAAAAGATATAAATTGTTGTTGCGTTATTTTCCAGACAGCGTTGTTTTCTGGTATCCAGATGTCATTGGATACCTTTATCGCCCACCCTATGGATTCCTGTATGAATCCCCTTTTTGGGCTCCCACCATGGTGAGATCATAATGATAATAAAAAAAAATAATCTGAAATCTATTTACTTGGGTGTCAATCGACAATGTCAATAATGGAAGTACATACAAATTTGAATTACATTGGTATGTTCATCCCAATTCAAGTACCACTGTGCACTATATTGTATACTAGAGGATATATATATATATATATTTATAAAGGATATATTTATAACCTATCGAGCTCAATGGTGTAATTATTTATCCTTAAATTGTTCAAATAAAATTGTATACGAATAGGGATAAACATTTGACAAAATTATAATTTCGAAGAAAATATTTTTATAAAAATTTAAATCCAGACTAATAACTATATAAATATATATAGGGGTTAATATTTAATATTTAAATTCAAAATGCTCACAAATTATATAAATTCAATCATTCAGATTGAATATGTATGTACGTTTATATATGTATGAGTGTATGCATGTATATTACAAATGTATGCTCATATATACATACACCTATAATAACTGTACATATATACAATGTTTATTATATATCATTATATAATTATATTTATTTCTTTTTTTGTATTATATACTATTATATATTATATATTTTTTTTTATGTGTGTATATATATTAATATATATACTATATATATGTATGTATATTAGGTACGATACTATACGAGGGTATATATATATAATTTATAAAATAGATATATCTAATATATATATAGAAATATAAGTATGCAATTACAACTAAATTTGCTTTATAACACGAAAGAGTATTCAATTTTGACATTAACTTGATTTGACAGATTTAATTTTGATGTAATTCTAATGAATTTGGAGAAGACAAAGAAAACGGTGGAATTTCGTGTACAAAATGGCGGGAATTCTCACTTTTATAAATGTTATTTTCAAGTCAAAACAATTTAGTATTTTAGGAGTGTATTTGATCATTTAAATTTATGATGGTTTTGTTCCAAAACTCGGCTGACCGTCGAGTAACAAATAAAAAAAAAATGTGGCCCCTAACCTCCCGGTCTGTGACTGGTCGGATAGGGTACCAAACGAGGACAAAAAATATAAGTTGACGCAAACTGTCACTTTTCCAGGTGTGTACTTACAGTTGGGGAATCGATACCAAACCTTTACTGTAAGAGTGACTTGTCTGATGGAAGGTATTCGTTGATGCCGATGGTGGTTCTGACGATGGCTTCGTATATGATGAAGTCCCAAAAATTGTGTGTGGCGTTCAAAAAAAATTGTCCAAAGAAATTTTAATGTCGCCTTCGGTGTGGTTATACCAATGCCAAAAGGAAAAAAATAATGACGGCAACAGTTGGTTTTGGTGTGGTAATTTTCCACTGTATACCACAGGAGGGTAATAGAATTCCTGGGCCGGGATAAGCACGTGGCACTCTAGGTACACCAGATACCGTTAAGGCAACCGTTATAACTACCGCTCCAAAAAAAAATCTCTGGGGAAAAAAAAACACTTCTATACAAACTCGCTAATTTACATTGGTGTGTAAGTTTCACCAAAACCTACCCACAAAACCGCTTACTTTCCGCAAAAGTAGTTTATTCCAACAGGAGGGATAAGAAAAAAATAACACTCCACTTCCAATTATTTAATAGGACTTTGCACCGGTATATAACTTTGCACTGTAGAATTTGTTGTTGTGGTCTGCCGCTACGTCTTACTATTTCGAATTACACTTTTAGAATGACGCCAAAATGGCAATCGGTGCGAAAAGGAAAAATGAGTAAGGGCACCTTAGTCCGAAACTTGCATAAGAATATGCAAAAAGGAACAATCGACTAATCGATGTCATGATCGATTATTGACTGATGACAGATGGGCTATGGTAGGTTAACACGAGGGTGACATAACAAAAATACTTATATTATTATATATTATATATTATTCCCCCAAAAATTGTGGTTTGCGAAGGTTTGGGAATTACACAGGTTTTATTGTTCGCTTTATATAAGGTTTTTGTTTTTATCAAAGAGTTGACCATCTGACCAGAATAGATTGGTAAAATATTACAATGTACAATCAATGGAACAAATAGGTTATTCGATTCGCTTCTAGTAAAATTTACAATGTTGATCCTTTGTGAGGCGGGAGTGGACCGATCGACATTCACCATCTTCGAACTTGATTTTGAAAGAAAAATGTTGATGCGCACAGTTCGTATCAAATCGGACATTTCTTTAGCTTAATATTGGTTTAACAAATTCAAAAATGTGGACCCTATATTGGGGAGGTGCAAGAAGGATTAGACCAATGGGTCTCAGCATCGGACTTAGAATAGATTTTAATATTGTATTTAAAAAAAATCGAAATATTCACACTTAAGGGGGAAGGTACCAGAAGAACTGGATCGATATATACCACCTTCGGAG
>NW_026872564.1:0-134704 GCF_032173495.1 Musca vetustissima
GAATGAAATTTTATAAGAAACATTAGTTGTAGATTTTTATAATAATTTGTATGTAGGACACTATAGTCTAAGGCCTTGGATTTTGTAAATATATTTTCTGGAGGATTTATACAAATTAATAAATTTATCTTTATAAAATCCGGACTTTAACGCTTTCTGAGGTTATAAAAAATTCGCCGACAAATCTACGTATTAATGCTCTTCTAAGGAAGAAAAACAAATTTAAGTCACTTTAGTGGGCGATGCAGTTAAAACGTTAAAAATATGCAAATAGGGAGGTCTGTATATACGGACTGTGTAAAAACAAGGACCTATAACGAACATTTTCTGCACAGGTGCACAGGTTATGACCTAGAAGGACCAGTAATGCCAAATTGCAGTGAAGTTGCTTTAAATGAAGGATGTGCCTTTATCAATCATATGCTGCATAGATATATGTTCAATACGAATTAAAATATGTGGGAATGTAAATAAAACCCTAAAAATATCGAAATTGGACCTATGTCATTCGAAAATCGGAAATATTGTTTAAAAATCCAAGCCTGTCTTAGGGCTTAGAAAAATTTTCTTTAAAAATCCACGCCTGTTTAGGCCTTAGAAAAATATTCTTTAAAAATCCACGCCTGTTTAGGCCTTGAAAATACTCTTTAAAAAATCCACGCCTGTGTTAGGCCCTGAAAGAATATTCTTTTAAAATCGCATAATTGTTTTAGTCCTTGCAATTCACCATAATTTCGAAATCATCGTAATATTTTATTTCGAAAACATAGAAACCACATTTAAAGTGAGAACTTTTTTGTCCTAGAAACCTTCACTGCATCTTCTTCAACTCTTCTAATTCATAATTTTAATTTATGCATACCATTAAACTTTCTTGCATTTTAAATACCAAACTTCATTCATTCACACACACAAACACACACAGAACTCATTCATTTTTGAATAGCAAAGAAAGGAAACGTAAAAGAAAGAAGAAAATCCAAATAAAATATTCATATTTTCTTGGCGGTCGTTGTCAACGATTTCCACACCATCATCACCACCATCAATGTCAACGGATGATTGTCATCACCGTCTGTCAGAATAAACTACTGCAGCACCAACATCAGCAGTTATACATGACCTAACCTGTATTAGGATTTTGCTGAAAAGTTCATTAAACCTCATTCGTCATCATCATCATTGTCGTCATCTTTTCCATCATCATCCTTCATCGCATCTGTTAAAGTCATCTGTGCGCGTCATCATGTGACAGTTGTTTTGCTGTCAAATGGGGATTTTCTTCAATTTCTACATTTTATAAAGATTTCAATGCTCAACAGTAGGATTTTTTAAAGAATATTTTTTCAAGGGCTAAGAGAGGTTAATACAGCTTATACAGGAGTGTATTTTTAAAGAATATTTTTTCAAGGCCTAATATAGGCGTAGATTTTTTAAAGAATATTTTTTCAAAGGCCATACAAGTCTTTTTCAAAGAATGTTTTTTTTAAGAGCTAAGAGAGGCGTGTATTTCTAAAGAATACTTTTTCTAGGGCTAATACAAGACATGGATTTTTTAAAGAATATTTTAGCAAGGGTTACAGTAGGCGTGGATTTTTTAAAGAATATTTTTTCAAGGGTTACAGTAGGCGTGGATTTTTTAAAGAATATTTTTTCAAAGGTTACAGTAGGCGTGGATTTTTTAAAGAATATTTTTCCAGGGTTACAGTAGGCGTGGATTTTTTAAAGAATAGTTTTTCAAGGGTTACAGTAGGCGTGGATTTTTTTAAAGAATATTTTTTCAGGGGTTACAGTAGGCGTGAATTTTGCATACGTGGAATGTATAAAGAATAAAAGTGGAGCTTTGAGGAATATTTTGCTCAGACAGGCGTGGATTTTTCAAAGACTATTTATGCCCTCCACCACACTGTTGTACAGGGTATTATGTCTTTGTGCATATGTTTGTAACAAGCAAAAGGAAACGAGATAGACACATGGTTCCTTTTGAGAATATGCATAGAATCACTTTCTGAGTCGATTTATGCATGTCCATCCGTCTGTAGATGTTAAATTGTAAACAAAGTACAGGTCGTATCTATGATCTGATATGGATGAAATTTGGCACAAGTCACTTATTAGGCCCAAGCACGAACCCTATTGAAATTCAAGAAAATCGGTTCAGATTTAGATATAGCTCCCATATATATTTTCGTCCGATTTAAGGTAAATGGTGCACCAAAGTCCTACATATCTTTCGATTTGCACGAAATTTGGTGTAGGGTACTGAATTAGGTCCAGAATGATGTGTGCTAAGTTTCAAGAAAATCGGTTCCGATTTAGATATAGCTCCCATATATAGTTTTGTCCGATGTTATGTAAATGGGGCCCCAAAGTCCCTATATATCTTTCGATTTGCACGAAATTTGGTGTAGAGTACTGAATTAGGTCCAGAATGATGTGTGCTAAGTTTCATGAAAATCGGTTCAGATTTAGATATAGCTCCCATCTATTGTTTTGCCCGTTTTAAGTAAATGGTGCACCAAAGTCTTTATATATCTTTCGATTTGCACGAAACTTGGTGTAGGGTACTGAATTAGGTCCAGAATGATGTGTGCTAAGTTTCGTGAAAATCTGTTCAGATTTAGATATAGTTTTGCCCGATTTTAGGTGAATGGTGCACCAAAGTCCCTATATATCTTTCTATTTGCACGAAATTTGGCATAGAGTACTGAATTAGGGCCAGAATGATGTGTCATAAGTTTCGAGAAAATCGGTTCCAATTTAGATATAGCTGCCATTTATAGTTTTGTCCGATTTTATGTAAATGGAGACCCAATGTCCCTATATATCTTTCGATGTGCACGAAATTTGGTGTAGGGTACTGAATTAGGTCCAGAATGATGTGTGCTAAGTTTCGTGAAAATCGGTTCAGATTTAGATATAGCTCCCATATATAGTTTCGTCCGATTTTTAGTAAATGGTACACCAAAGACCCACAACGTACCGTAGTTAATATAAACTAGCGTGTAATCCTATATATTTTATCTCTCAATTTTTAATACATGATGCACCAAGAACTCAAAATGTGACCGATATACACAAAACATACTGAAATTAATATAACCTAACCTGTGTCAAGTTTCTATGAAATCGGTTTAGAATTCTATATAGCTTTTATTTATATTTTCGTCCGATTTTTAGTAAATGGTACACGAAACTCCTCATGTTTATCAGATATTTATCCTAATAATCAACGGGTATCCGATTGATATTTGCTTTAAATTGATTTACATAATTTTATCCCACTGTATGAAACAACTCTATATCTGACAAAATGAAAAATGTTGTTTGTATAGGTTGCAGAACGGCATGTTTATGGATCCAATTTCATTTTACTGGTCCTTCAAAAACGTCTTTTAGGCTTTCATCTGTTGAATATACCCAAAGTGGTGAAGGGTATCATATAGTCGGCCCCGTCCGACTTTACTACTTTCCATACTGGTTTTTCAAGGGCTCTATGGTACGTATTAAATATAATCTAAAAATCCATTTAGCCCCTATTTGATAATTTTTCCAGGAAATTAATTATTTGATACACTTCTTTCGTATGAAGAATTTCATTGCAATAATTTTCCTGGCGCCATAGATTTCGACAATTTCCTGTAATACTTATTACAATTCTTATAAATGAAATTAAATTTGTGTTTTTCCTGCTATGCAACTCAAATAAGGTCACTTGTCAAATAAATGTCGTTGCTGTAGTACAAGAGTAGCATCTTCATTATTATTGACTTCATCACTTCGTTTCCCCGAAAAATGAAAATGAACCGAAAATATGAAATACAAACCCTACAGAAAAAAACTCAACACTTTCAATTGTCAAGAGGAGTTCCTAGGTGAAGGGATATCCCCTTTAGCGAAGAACTTTACACCAAAACATGCAACACATGGTAAACAGCAGCAGCAGCAACAAAAACAACAACGACATCGTCATCGTCATCAACTGTGATACAATTCTGGTAACACTAGCAGTGAATAATGTCAGCAGAAAAAATGAGACAAAAACGAGCAACAAGAAGAGCAAAAAAATCGTCATGTGAAGATGAACAACAACCAAAACAGCAGGAACGACAAACAGTTTAAGTTCATTCATACAAAAAAGTCATGAAGCAAGCAGAAGTGACAACAATAACTGCAACAACAACTACGACCACTCAATTCAACTGAAGTCAGGCGACGAGACGCAACAACTCTCTCTTCACAGCTAAAATGAAACAGAAGAACAAATAACAAAAAAAAGAAAGGCAAAAACAACACGACACTGAATTCGACATCCAAAACACGTAGCCCCAGCAAATGCACAAATTGCCGAATCGTGCTGAATGCATCAGGATTTGTTCTAGCGTTGCAATGCATTGCACGAATACAATTGTTGAGTCCCTTCGTTCGACAGACCTCACTCCACGATGATATACGGCTAGCATTAATCACGTCGTTCTCTTTTGGTTATCTCAAGGGCAATATTATGTACTTTCGTTCTCTCTCTCACTCTCTTTGAGTTGCAAATTGCATTTGTCATTAATGCAAATGTTTGTTCTATTTTCGCAAAGCTGTTTCATTCGATGAACTCTGTAACCCGAATGAATAAATGGGAGGGCAAGATGAATTTCTTTTTTCAATGACTTACACAAGGCGTGGATTTTTTAAAAAATATTTTTTCAAGGCCTAACCAAGGCGTGGATTTTTTAGAGAATATTTTTTTCACCCCAAGGCGTGGATTTTTTAGAGAATATTTTTTTCACCCCAAGGCGTGGATTTTTTAGAGAATATTTTTCCAAAGACTCCCACAAGGCGTGGATTTTTTAGAGAATATTTTTCTAAAGACTCCCACAAGGCGTGGATTTTTTAAAAAATATTTTTTCAAGGCCTAACCATGGCGTTCATTATTTAAAGAATATTTTTTCAAGGCCTTAAAGAGAGGCGTGGATTTTTTAAAGAATATTTTTTCAAGGCCTTAAAGAGAGGCGTGGATTTTTTAAAGAATATTTTTTCAAGGCCTTAAAGAGAGGCGTGGATTTTTTAAAGAATATTTTTTCAAGGCCTTAAAGAGAGGCGTGGATTTTTTAAAGAATATTTTTTCAAGGCCTTAAAGAGAGGCGTGGATTTTTTAAAGAATATTTTTTCAAGGCCTTAAAGAGAGGCGTGGATTTTTTAAAGAATATTTTTTCAAGGCCTTAAAGAGAGGCGTGGATTTTTTAAAGAATATTTTTTCAAGGCCTTAAAGAGAGGCGTGGATTTTTTTTAAAGAATTCGACATCCAAAACAAGGACTTACACAAGGCGTGGGTTTTTTAAAGAATTCGACATCCAAAACAAGGACTAACACAAGGCGTGATTTTTTTTTTAAGGAATAGAATATTTTTTCAAGGCGTGGATTTATTAAAGAATATTTTTTCAAGGCGTGGATTTATTAAAGAATATTTTTTCAAGGCGTGGATTTATTAAAGAATATTTTTTCAAGGCGTGGATTTATTAAAGAATATTTTTTCAAGGCGTGGATTTATTAAAGAATATTTTTTCAAGGCGTGGATTTATTAAAGAATATTTTTTCAAGGCGTGGATTTATTAAAGAATATTTTTTCAAGGCGTGGATTTATTAAAGAATATTTTTTCAAGGCGTGGATTTATTAAAGAATATTTTTTCAAGGCGTGGATTTATTAAAGAATATTTTTTCAAGGCGTGGATTTATTAAAGAATATTTTTTCAAGGCGTGGATTTATTAAAGAATATTTTTTCAAGGCGTGGATTTATTAAAGAATATTTTTTCAAGGCGTGGATTTATTAAAGAATATTTTTTCAAGGCGTGGATTTATTAAAGAATATTTTTTCAAGGCGTGGATTTATTAAAGAATATTTTTTCAAGGCGTGGATTTATTAAAGAATATTTTTTCAAGGCGTGGATTTATTAAAGAATATTTTTTCAAGGCGTGGATTTATTAAAGAATATTTTTTCAAGGCGTGGATTTATTAAAGAATATTTTTTCAAGGCGTGGATTTATTAAAGAATATTTTTTCAAGGCGTGGATTTATTAAAGAATATTTTTTCAAGGCGTGGATTTATTAAAGAATATTTTTTCAAGGCGTGGATTTATTAAAGAATATTTTTTCAAGGCGTGGATTTATTAAAGAATATTTTTTCAAGGCGTGGATTTATTAAAGAATATTTTTTCAAGGCGTGGATTTATTAAAGAATATTTTTTCAAGGCGTGGATTTATTAAAGAATATTTTTTCAAGGCGTGGATTTATTAAAGAATATTTTTTCAAGGCGTGGATTTATTAAAGAATATTTTTTCAAGGCGTGGATTTATTAAAGAATATTTTTTCAAGGCGTGGATTTATTAAAGAATATTTTTTCAAGGCGTGGATTTATTAAAGAATATTTTTTCAAGGCGTGGATTTATTAAAGAATATTTTTTCCAAAGGCCATCAAGGCGTGGATTTATTAAAGAATATTTTTTCTATGACGACGTGGATATATTATTAAAGAATATTTTTTCCAAAGGCCATCAAGGCGTGGATTTATTAAAGAATATTTTTCAAGGGCCAACTGAGGCGTGGATTTATTATTAAAGAATATTTTTCAAGGGCCAACTGAGGCGTGGATTTATTATTAAAGAATATTTTTCAAGGGCCAACTGAGGCGTGGATTTATTATTAAAGAATATTTTTCAAGGGCCAACTGAGGCGTGGATTTATTATTAAAGAATATTTTTCAAGGGCCAACGGAGGCGTGGATTTATTAAAGAATATTTTTCAAGGGCCAACTGAGGCGTGGTTTTATTAAAGAATATTTTTCAAGGGCCACCTGAGGCGTGGATTTATTAAAGAATATTTTTCAAGGGCCAACTGAGGCGTGGATTTATTAAAGAATATTTTTCAAGGCGTGGATTTATTAAAGAATATTTTTCAAGGCGTGGATTTATTAAAGAATATTTTTCAAGGCGTGGATTTATTAAAGAATATTTTTCAAGGCGTGGATTTATTAAATAATATTTTTCAAGGCGTGGATTTATTAAAGAATATTTTTTCAAGGCGTGGATTTATTAAAGAATATTTTTTCAAGGCATGGATTATTATTAAAGAATATTTTTTCAAGGCGTGGATTTATTAAAGAATATTTTTTCAAGGCGTGGATTTATTAAAGAATATTTTTTCAAGGCGTGGATTTATTAAAGAATATTTTTTCAAGGCGTGGATTTATTAAAGAATATTTTTTCAAGGCATGGATTATTATTAAAGAATATTTTTTCAAGGCGTGGATTTTTTATTCAACTTCGCATATTTTTTATTTTATAATTCAAGCACCTTTCCTGTACTCTTTCACTGCTGCGCTAATATTTCGGCAGCATACTGTAGAATATATCATTAACATTACAATTAAGATGGATGTGTTCACATTTTGCTAATATTGTTTGCTTACAGTTGTGTTGTCACTGTCTGCTACGGCTACGACTGCAACAACAACTACAACAACAGCGGCAGAAGCAATAAAAGACATGAACAGCAACAAATTGACTCTTGTGGTGCACTGAGCCAAACAAATGCACCGCACCACACAACGCAATGCAACACAGACACCGATATTATTGCGTCACAGAGCTGTTGTTGGATATTTTGAAAGTGCCCTGTTGGGACAAGGCACTAGTTTGGCAAGAGAGGACAAATTCTCTAACGAAGAAATATCTCAGAAAAGTTGTTTCTATAAAAAAAAAACAATCAGAAGTAAGGGTTCGAATTTTACAAAAATGTCCAAACTGTGGATTTGAAATATTTTCTATGTGGATCTACGATATATCCGACTTTAGGATTTGATATTGTTTCTACAGAAAGACTATCAGTGTTGTGGTTCTGAGAATTTTTTCTATAGAAAAAAGTATTCGACCTGTAGTTCTGAGAAAAAATTCTATTTTTTCTATAGATAATTAATCCAATAAGTTAATATTAATCCAAATGTTCAGAATTTTTTCAATAGAAACCAGTAATGATAGCTCAATAGTCGGATGGGGCCGAATATATGATACCCTTTACCACATTGGGTACATACCAGAGATGCTCATATGTACAATATCCATAGAATAGAATACGAAGAATTGACATAGTATCTTTGGAGGACCATTGAAATGGAATTGGACAATTTGCGGACCATTTGCATAAAATCGTACTAAAGTACATATGTGAGCTATAATTAAATCTGAACCGATTTTAAACTTAAGCAAAGCATTCTAGACTAAATTCCATACCCGCTGCAAAATTTCGTGAATATAGAACATGCATAGACTCCTCGGCGCGCCATTTACATAAAATCGGACGAAAATATATATGGGAGCTATATCTAAATCTGATCCGATTACAACAAAACTTCACGTACGTCAACCTGCAGTAATTTCAATACGGATGTCAACATGTGGTAACTTCAATATGCTATGAAAAATTTTGTTTAAATCGGACAAGCATTGACAGTATGGTGCACCATTTGTATAAAATCGGAGGAAACTTTATATGTGAGTTATATCAAAATCTGAACCGATTCCAACAGTACAACCATCAACCAAAGGTGCCTGATTTTTGTTCTATAAAAAAAAAACCAAGAGTCCAATGAGCGTGATTTTTTTCCTTTGAAACAATCTTGAGTGCATGGAGTATCAGTCCAAGGGACTTGAAATTTTTTCTATAGAAAAAAAACGTGAGTCTTATGATCCTAAAATAGTTCGTATAAAAAATTATCCGACATGTTTGTCTGAGAATGTTTTCTATAGAAAAAAGTATACAACCTGAGGGTCTTCGTATTTTTTACAGAAAAAGTATCCGACATGTGGGTCTGAGACTTTTTTCTATAGAAAAAGTATCCGACCTGTGGATCTGAGACTTTTTTCTATAGAAAAAGTATCCGACCTGTGGATCTGAGACTTTTTTCTATAGAAAAAGTATCCGAACTGTGGGTCTGAGACTTTTTTCTATAGAAAAAGTATCCGACCTGTGGGTCTGAGACTTGTTTCTATAGAAAAAGTATCCGACCTGTGGGTCTGAGACTTTTTTCTATAGAAAAAGTATCCGACCTGTGGGTCTGAGACTTTTTTCTATAGAAAAAGTATCCGACCTGTGGGTCTGAGATTTTTTTCTATAGAAAAAAGTATCCTACCTGTGGGTCTAAGATTTTTTTCTATAGAAAAAAGTATCCGGCCTGTGGGTTTGATAACTTTTTTTAAAGAAATAAGTATCCGACTTGTTGTTCGGAGAATTTTTTCCATAATGGTTTCTAGTTCCTTTACCCAAATGGTATCTGCTGATACAATATTTATTACCATTATGATAAGAGGGGGGCTGTGTTAAAACCACACACACGCACACTATATCATAAAACAGCCTGTGGAGCACAAACTAAACGTTCGTTTTTGTTGGAAACTGTTTGGTGGGGGGCCAAAGCAACAAATATTGCAGCCGGTAGCCAACTAGCAGCAGAATGTACCCCCTACCTAACCAAGCAGAAACTCAAAGGCGCGATTTTTGTGCAAGCACAATTTAATGCTCTTTTATTCTCAGTATTTTACTCTTGCTCTCAATTGTTGTGGTTAACGGTGTATGGGTGTGTGTGTGCGGCGCTCTTTTTTCTCAATGGCTCCAACAGGGGGGTTAATGTTTTGATTCTTATTGTTCACCCTCTTCGATTTGATTTTATCCATCAAACCATTTGGTTTGATTCGAACCATGTTCGTGGTTCGTTTCATTTGCTGTTAAGGGTTTCGTTTTCAATTCGTGGTTATACGATTTATATTCGTGATGTGTTTTTTGTTACATGCACGTCGGTTGGTTGGCTGCCTGGCTGGCTAGCTGCTCTCAGCTAGAAAGATGAATGCATGAATATCTTTGGATGGATGGTTGGTTGGATGTGTATGAAGTGTGGAGCACATTCAGATACACAAAACGTATTGCTTTGTATTGTTGTTGACTGTCTTCGTCGTTGTTGTTGTTGTTGCAGCTGCTTGTGCACAACAATAGCAACACATCATTGAGGGAAACGAACAAGAAGCAGAAGACGACGACGACGAAAACAAAAAAAAAAACTACAGAAACAGAATTCAGTTAGAAGAGATTTTTGCTTGTTGTGGCCCGCGACGATTTGAGCCAATTTAAAGTTGGCAGTTTTGTTTATGCCGTCGTCGTCCGCTAATGCTGTCGCGTTCAATTGTTTTATGAAAATTATTATCGCGTCGTCATAAACGTTCGTTGTCGTCGTCATCGCATCTCAGGCGAATGCAAAACGTATTTTTTGTGGCGTTAATTCGTTGTCATCGTCGTGTTTTTGTTGTGTTTTTCTTTTTTTGTGTCGTTCATGTTTTGTCTTGCTTCCTTAAGCGATGATCATCTATGATTTCTACGGTTTTTGACAGCAGCCATTATGAGTGGAGCATAATAAGCCAGCCTATTGCTTAACAGCTCATTGTGATATGGTGTGACAAAAAGAAATAAGAAACCCTTCTAAAGGAAGTCACAAAAAATTGCAAACATAAACAAAAAAATAATAACACGAAATCAAAAAAAAAAAAAAAAAAACAAAATAATAAACAACATTTGGCGTTGCTCTTTGCCGCCGTCGCTTGCTCTTGACTATTACCGCCGCCGCCGCGTGTTGAGATCCATCAAATCAATCTTGTAAACGTGCGATAACGTGCTATAAACGTATGCGTGCGTGACACTTTTTTCCGACCGCCACATGTGTGAGAGTGAGTTTTTTTTGGGTTCGTTTTTATTCACTTTTTTGGGGGGGTAAAACTGCCCCCTTTTGTTTTGCCGTTTGAAGTGCGTGTTGTGCGAGTATTTGTTTGACGTGCCTGCATTACCGACGCAAAACAAAAATGGTACCTGTGAAAATAAAAGTGCCGTTATCAATCAAATGTCAACTATTGTAAACAAAATTTAGTGGCAATAATCAAAAGATAATCTTGGATTACAAATAAAATATCGCATGTGGAGTAGCTCGCAAAAAACTAAATAAATAAACAATTGGGCGCCAAAATTTTGCCGCCGGATTTTGTAGCAGTGAAAAAACCCAACAATGCCAAACATAATTTTATATTGTCTTGTTAAATAAACTTAAGGTTTTTTAAACAAAAATCTCTTAGAAAACTTTCAACCCTGTTGGTTGAAAAATTCGTTTTATAGATATAAGTGGCATTCCGGTTGGCGGGATTTTTATACCATAAAGTGAAGTGAATATTAAACTTGTTATTCAGCTTGCAATATCTAGAAATACTTCCCGGAATTAATAAATATTCATCGAAAACCGCTTAAAGTATTTAATTTAATTCTGATGAAGAATCAAAAGAAGATGTGGGTTTAGCCATGTCCGTCGGTTTATTTCAAGCACGATAGAGATTACAGAATATAATATAAAGCTTTGAAATTTTGCACACACTACATGGAATATGTCGGTGCACGGTGGCAATGGCATTTTCCAACCAAAAGGACCGTAATTTTGTGTTCCTGGGCTTTTGGAGAAAATATGCAAAAAATTATCAACGTATTCCGCCAAAGTGTCTGAAATAAATCTGTTTTGGACGGTTATATGGTGGATATGTCAAAATATGGACATATATTGATAATTTTAATATAGGTCCATATTTTGACATATCCACCTTATAACCGTTCCGAACTCTTTTTCGATATTTTAAAGATTTTAGACGCATTTTTCCCACCGCAATGCTGCAATTTGGCATTCCGGTTTGTTGGTGAATGAGAAACATTTTTGCAGAACTATTTTGTTACATACGTATATCTCGCTTATAATAGTCTTCGCCCCATGTTCTGTATTTTCACAGTTGTACCCGAATCCCTTCGCCGAATTGGTCGAATTTAGTTTCTCGTAGGGTAGGGTTTTGACATATACATAGGTTGGGGAAAAAGAAATCCATTACTTTTTTCGGCAATGGTCGTTGGAAGGGTATCATTTCGCATTTTTGCTGTTTTTTGTTTGGTGCATTCCGTTGTGAGTTATAGGGTGTTAAAAAGGAAAGTGGACAAACAGAAAATTAGGTACATTTTACAATTTTTCTTTGACAAAGGCGAAAAAGCAAGCCAAGCGGTTAAACTATGAATGGTGTTTATGGTTCCGATACTGTAACAGCCAATTATGTGCAATTTTGGTTTCGTAGATTCCCTTCAGGAAGTTTTGATGTTAAAGATGCACCTCGCACAGGTATGCCGGTCGTCAAAACTGTCGATAAAATCGGATAAATGGTCGCAGTTCAACGGCATTTTAGCAGTCGTAACATTGCCTAGGAGCTAAAAATCTACCATAACTACTTTAAACCATTTAGAAAAAAAACTAATATTAAGAAGGTATCGCATACTTTTCGATATTTTGAAGCTTTTAGGTAATTTGGTATTTCAGATTCCTGGTGAATAAAAAAAATCCCAGAAAGATCGAATTTTTTTATTAGCATTTTAGTTTTTCTCTTTCGTGTTGATCGAAGTTTTACAATGGACTCATACAATGGTCCCGCTTAATTGTTTGAATTTCCCACCCAAGATTTACAACGACATTGACTCAATATGACGCTTCCCACTTCGTTACAAAATTTTGAAAGCACATCAAATATTGGAGTGTATACAAAAATAAGGCGGGTCGAATATTTTGACATTTGTTACTTGTTTATTTTATTCTTTTTGAGACCATGAACAATTTTACTTATTGAAATAACGTTTGTGGAAAACAAAATTCGTTTCTGACAATTTCTTGTCCCGTTGGTATGTAGGAAATGAAAGTGAGCTCCAAGATAAAGAACATCGGACCCAATATTCTGGTACCTTTTAAAATAAATAAATAATTAGAAGAAAAATTAATATACGAGCATTCGATTTGATCCATACTTTATGAGTCAAGTTCTAAAAGAGAAAAGAACACCAGATTGAATACAAACTATCCATGTTGGAATTATTCCATCGTTATTATTTCACTAAACCTAAACCCGTTTGCTTCAGTTGTTTTTAAAACTATAAAAAATTTGACTCAGACAAACGTAATAGTACTAGTTTTTTATCAAATTATATTAATATCGAATAACACCTTCTGTTACCGCTTAAACTAAATATATAATATCAAATGAGCAGAATATCTGATTTGAATATCAAGTCTAAAAATATATCTTACCGGTGACCCCGGCGTCTCTTCTTCTATTTTCCAATCTTATACTACAGCTTGGATACAAACTTCTTTTCTCATCGTAATTATTCCACCATCTTATTTCAGTGTTGTTATTCCAATAACCCTATAAAAGCCTGATTATGGGACCCACCACTTTTTGAGATAGACCAACATTTTTAAATTTAGTTTGATTCCTATTGATTCTCCATCTCCGATTTGAGTATTAATAGGGAGCTTTTAGGTCCACTCCTAAATTAATTCCAACCAGTGAGCGTAGCGGCATAGCCTACACAACTACCACTGAGATCTAAGTTTCTGCGGATCTATATTCTGAGACTGGGTAATATTTCACGGTAGTTGCATACTCTTACCCGATTGAGGTCACCTGCTCCTCTGTGGCGTCTTTTCCAAAGTAAAAATTTCCGGAGTAAAAATTCCATAAAAAATCCATAAATTTAAAACTTTGTCATTTGAGTCTAAAAGGTTTTGGTTCATATGACGGTTTATTATCAAGATAACCATTCGAAATAATTGGTCAGATTGCCTTCCCCATGGAAAATTTGTGTTCGGCTTATAATTGTGGCGTCTACAGCGACTATAAAACCAGACAAACATAATGTTTTCGGCCCATTTCATTCCCTAAATATCTTCTGACCACCATCGAAAATTATAGGCGCCGTCTTTGACCATAACTTCATGTAAAATTTCATAGCGATCAGTGAAAGTTTACTTTCCTAGGTATAAATCCCACATTCAAGTACAGTCAATAATATAATGTTTCATAAAAAGTCTGCTAAATATTGACCGATCTTCTTCAAAACGCATGTTATGGTTAATCTCTGATTGGTCCACAATTGTGCCCTGTATCGTGTTTGCATTATAATGGACAGACGGACGGACACACATGTTTAGATCGATTCACCTAGTCGATATATGACGGTCGGTATACTAAAAGGTGGGTCTAGGACCAATATTTCGCGGCGTTACAAACTCTTGGGGCTTTACAAAGCTATAATACCCTGACAACGTAGTGGTGTAAGGTATAAAAATAGAGTCTATTGATCACTACTTCCTCTACCTTTTCATATGGAGTGAAAAGAGCGTACAATTTAATACAAATTTAGTTATAGTCTTACTGAATATATATACAATATATGCTGCAAAGATGTTAGTTAACCTCCAAGAACCCGAAATGCACAGCAAAGCCACTTCGGGGAAGAAATAATTCTAAACAATCAAAATACACCAAATGGGGCGGAATATATCAAAACATGCATCCATATCGGCAATATTTGGCTGAGGAAACTGAAATCCATTATTTTTATATGAACTAGAGGAAATATGTACCGTTTTGTTGCTCTCTAATTACAAAAATAACTCTAGTTACCGATTTTCACAATAATCCCTAAATACCAATTTGTTATTATTAAAGAAATTTTGCAATGCAAGACAAAGATGATAATCGCTTGTTCCCAAGTCTGGACTGTATGACGGATACATTAAAACTTCCCAACCAAGCTCCCGAAGTTTCTGGCGAGTCACTGTTGATGTGTGAGGCCTAGCGTTGTCCTGGTGGAACACGACACGTCTACTGTTGGCCAATTCTTGTCAATTGCTATCTTCAAACGATCCAGTTGTTTACAGTAGAGGTCAGAATTTAGCGTTTGGCCATATTGAAGCAAGTCATAATAAATAATCGCCATCCAGTCCCAACAAATGCATAGCAGAATCTTCCTGGCCGTTAGTCCAGGTTTGGCCACCGTTTGAGGTGCTTCACCGCTCTTGACTACGATTTAATGTGTTTGAAAACATTGGCCTGTTTCGAAAACAAAATCTACAAAGATGTTATTCACCTTCTAAGATGGGGCTGGGCTAAAAATCAGTAAGAAAACGTTATTAAAAACTTGAAAATATCGAAAATTGGGATGTACTTTTATATGCGGACTCTATGAAAATGTGGACCGATATATCCAAACCCCAAACATCCTAGTAGCAGTTTAATCTTAAATATTTAGATCTCTACCGTGATTTTAACAGACAGGCGGACTTCAATATTAACCTGACCAAGAATATTTATACTATATGGGGTCGCCGAAGAATATTCCGAGGTGTTGCAAACGGAATCACAAATGTATTACAAATGTTAGATTATTAGCTGTACTGGAACAAATCAATTAACTTCTTTCTATGTATATCCGTTCTATTATAAAGTCCGACGGACAAACAAAATACATTACGCCAGCAAGCACTTCTAACACCCATACATATAATTATAATTCAAACTCTCCAAAAAATTAAAATTATTTTTCTTTTTTTTTTTTCATTTTCAGAGACAATAAATTAAATCTCAATGACAAAATTTCTTTAAGAAACGCAAAAGAAAATAATGCAACAAATTATGTGTGAAAAATATTTAGAAAATGTGTTCTCAGTTTTATTTTCTTTTTCTTTCGTTGTCGTGACATTGAATTAATTTGGTGACAAATATACAAAACAATTTGGAAAATTACAAAATAAATAAATAAAAAAATAAAAAAAGCACTGGTGCTAATGTTCGCTCTAATGAATGACAGGTTGGCCATTACGGATTTATCTTATCTTTGTGGGTGATTGTGCTCTTTGGAACACAACGACGATACGCCGACCTCGTAAAATAACAACAAAAAAGTGAATTGAATCGAATCATCGGCAAGAAAAAAAAACTTTTGGCTGGCTGACTAGTTGGCCAACAAAGAACAAGAAGCAGCGAGCGCCGTTTCAATAAACGTGAGCAAACGGATGCGTGAATGCGTGCGTGTGTGTGTTTTTGTGTCTGTGCGAGTTCGACAAGTGTTTGGCAACAAATTTGCCATTAATTTTGTGATTAAACAATTCCGCCTTCACACCCAAGAAAATTGAAACGAAAACAACAAAATCCAAAAGATATAAAACTAAACAACAGCAGCAACAACAACAACAAAAATACTTCCCTCAAAAAGAAATCCCACCTTTACCGTCGGTCGTCTAGCGAGCGAACGAACGAGCTAGAGAGAGTGAAAGGTGTTCGGAAATCATCAATTGATAAATAAAGAAGCAGTGAAACACAAACAAAAACGAAATTAGAACAATCAAATAACACAAACACACAAAATTAATGATAACTAATTGAATCGCTTGTTTTCTTGGCCTGTGAAGAAAAAAATAATAAAAAAAACAAAAGTGTTTAATTAATTAATGGAATTAAAAGTGTAAAGCACAAAATATTAATTTTGAAATTACGCAAATAATAATCTTAGCAAAATGTCGTCATTTTCAATAAAAGTTAAACTAAAATTTGTGAAATCTTTATGATAATTCATAAAGATTTATAAAAATAGTGAGATTTTTTTGAAAATAAAAAAAATCTAAAAAAATACTTTAACAAAACAAATAAAAGTATTTCAATTGTTTTTTCTGTTTACATCAAGTGTTCTAAGTTTTTTCCATTTGAAAAATATTTCATTTTGATTTTTTTTGGAAAATATTGAAAAATATATTTTTTTGCAAATAATTGTCATACAAATTATCATAAAAATCGTGTTTAAGTGAAAAAGTGTGCATAAAAGTGATTATCCTAATTCAAAAGTGAAAATCCTCGTTATTTTGTAAAGCCGATTGTGATTGCAGTACCGTCGGCAAATTATAAGTCTTTGGAATTTATAGACATCTCTTAGCAGAACCTGAATCATCAGTAACATCCATCAATCACCATCATGGATTGTGACTATTCAAAATTTTTATATAAACGTAAGTTCGATTTTTTATACATATGCCTATAAAATGTGTTTGATAAATTCTTAAAAAAATCTCGTCGGTTGGTATCATATTTCTAGAGAAAATTTGGTCTTTAAATCAGAGTTGAACAGAACTAAATTGAGAGGAAGTGTGTGAGAGCGTAACTGAGAGATACATCATCGAAAATGGTTGACGAAAAGAGAATACGCGTTTAGCAATCACCGCTATCGTACTATTTTGTGCATTAGTGCTTTAAATATACCCATTTTGGCCTTATATTTCTCAAAAAAATAAAAAATAAAAAAATCTTAAAAATCCACGCCTCTTGGACTATTCCTTAAGAATAAATTATAGAATATACAAGCATTTTGGGTCGAAATTTCTTGAGAAAAAATAGCCATTTGGCTATTTTGAGAAATAATTTTTCAAAAGTCCACAACTTTTTCGATGATATATGGGAGATTTTCTCTGGCCAAATATCAGCCAAAAAGCCAGCCAAGAAATATCGACCCAAAATGCGCATTTTTTCAAGAATTTTATTCTCAAGGAATATCAGTCGATAGATCGTCTATATTTTTAAGAAATATTAGAGTTTTCAAAGTATTTTTCTCACACATTACTAAAATATTTTTCAAGAATTTATTCTCGAGATATATCAAGGTAAAGGGGCATTTTTGTCAAACACATATTTTCAGATCTTTTCAGAATTTAGTTTCGAAGAATATCAGTCCAAGAGGTATGGATATTTTGAGAAATAAATCTGGAGAAATGTCAATCAAAAAGGCGCGGATTTTAGCAAAAGAGTGTATATCAGTGCAAACAGATCGATTTTTTATTTTTCGGGAATTTCGACCAAAAAGGAGGGTTTGTTTAAAAATTTATTCCTGAGGAATATAGACCCAAGAGTTTTTTGGCATTAATTCCTGATAAATATTACCACAAAATGTGTGGTTTTTGATATATTTTTTTGGATATATCAATGAATTGTTTTCCAGGAATATCAGCCCAAAAAGATGGATTTCTTCTCGAGGAATATCGGCACAAAAATCACGAATTCCTTAAGACACTTTTCTCTAAAAATCCTACGCCTTTTTATAACCTTCACCACACTGTAGTACAGGGTATTATTTCTTTGTGCATATGCTTGTAACAGGCAAAATGAAATGAGATAGAACCATGGTACTTTTCGAGAATATGCATAGAATCTCATACTAATTCGATTTCAAATTTCAAACAAGGTACAGGTCGCATTTATCCGATCCGAATCCGAAAGAAACGAAACTTGGCATAGCTCAATTATTTGGCCCAACACTATTTAAATTGGTGAAAATCGGTTTAAATTTAGATATAGCTCAAACATATTGTTGTCCGATTTTTTGTAAACAGTGCAACAAACTCTCAATAAATGTCGGTTTGAGACAAAATTTTGCATAGCCCTTTGAATTGAGTGTATAATGACGTGTGTTTAGTTTTGTTGGAATTTGTTCAGATTTAGATATAGCTCCCATATGCTAGAAATGAGCCTACATAGCGGAGAAGATTTAATGATATTTATAAAACCCTATATAACAATCGAAATAGGTGTTACAACGCCTATAAGCATAGTTGTTATAATGGTAACAATAACTAAAATTTTAGAGCTCGTCTGTTTTTACTGTAGAGTTGCTTTAGTTTTGTCCAAGCAAAAATTGAGACAATTCTCTTATCCATAAATTATTATTTACATCATTATGAATTTTGCATTAATGCTTTTAAAGCGAATAAAGTATCCGATTGAAAACTGAAAAATAAATCCATTTTTTTATATGAACTATAATACTGTATTTAACATGCTTCGGAATGTCCGATTTGGGCCGAATAGGCACCGTTTTGTTGTACGATTTGTTGTCATTTTAAAAGCATTTCTCCGCATTTATCGACATTTTCGACGACCGTCCTACCTATGCGAGGTGCATCTTTAACATGAAAAATCCTGAACGGAATATACAAAACTCAAATTGCACATAATTGCCTGTTATAGTATCGGAACCATAAACACCACCCTGTAACTCACAACCAGTGTTGCCAATTTAGCACTTTTAGTGCTAGATTTAGCACTTTTTAAACTCGTTTAGCACCGAAAAAAGTGATCTAGCACCTAGCACTTTTTTAGCATTATTTTATTTTTCAGGATTTTTATACCCTACACAACTATGTTGTCAGAGTATTATAGCTTTGTGCAGCCCCAAAAGTTTGTAACGCCACGAAATATTGGCCCTAGACCCACATTTAAGTATATATATATCGTCATATCTCGACTAGCTGAGTCGATCTAGACATGTGTGTCCGTCCGTCCGTCCGTCTGTCCATTATAATTTGTAAACACGATACAGGCCACAGTTATGGACCAATCTTCACGAAATTTTGCATGTAGGATTGGTTCTGGCCAATGAAGACCCCTATTGTTTTTGGAAAAGATCGGTTAATATTTAGGGGATGAAATGGACCAAAAACTTTATTTTTGTCGGTTTTTCTGGTCGCTCCAGAGGCCGCAATTATAGCCCAAACACCGCGAAATTTTGAAGGGGATCGGGCCAAAGAATAAGCATGCCTGCTTTGATCATGATCGGTCAATATTTAGCGGGTCAAATGGACCCTAACTTTTGTGTGAAAAATGACAAAATTTGTATTCAATAGCGTATATATTTACCACTGAAGAACATAGCCCCGAGAAGTTGATAGTATATCCAAGAGGAGTGGTTGACCTTTAAATTGATACCAATTATATAGTCGTAGGTACTCGGATGCGGGAGTTACACTTAAATATTTACAGATGCTTACGTATTCATATATTATTTAGTAACCTATTACCACACTGGAGGGCGGAAGTATAGCTCTGATCGCTTTGAAATGTTCCATGAGGTTCCAGTTATGGTCAAGGACAACGTCTAAAATTTTAGGTAATGATCAGATAATAATTTTTCGGATGAAGTGGACCGAAAACTTAATTATTTGTACTTTTCGTGTCGAAAGCCAAACATCACAACACAACCCACTGTGAAGGAAATCTGGACAAATAATTAGAGGGGCTGTACTGATTATTAGTAACATTTGCTGACCTCTAGCCAGTCAAAAGTGTGCAAATATCGCGAAATATTGCCCAAACTCAGAATATAGAACCACAGAAAGTTAGATTTTCATGGAAGTTGTGTGGGTATCGTATGGTCGGCCCCGTCCGACTATACTGCTCCGCTCACTGGTTTAAAGAATATTTTAAATATTTTAAATACCCAATAAAATGCGTAGATTTTATAAATAATATTTTTTAAGGCCTAACACAGGTGTGGATTTAAAAAAACATATATTTTTTACAGCCTAACACAGGCGTAGATTTTTATACCCTACACAACTAAGTTGTCAGGGTATTATAGCTTTGTGCAGCCCCAAATGTTTGTAACGCCGCGAAATATTGGTCCTAGACCCACCTTTAAGTATACCGATCGTCATATCTCGAATAGCTGAGTCGATCTAGACATGTCCGTCCGTCTGTCCATTATAATTTGTAAACACGATACATGATAAAGATCCGTCAATATTTAGCGGATCAAATTTACACTGACTTTTGTGTGAAAAATTACAAAATTTGTATCCTATAGCGTATAGACTTACCCCTGAAGGGCATATACCGGAGAAGTTGATAGTATACCCAAGATTAGTGGTTGACCATTAAATTGATATCAATTTTATTGTCGTGTCTACTCGGATGTGGGAGTTACTCTTAAATATTTACAGGTGCTTACGTACTCAGATATTATTTAGTAACCCATTAACACACTAGATGGCGAAATATACCGCTGATCGCTTTGAAATGTTCCGTGAGGTCCCATTATGGTCAAGAACATGCCTATAAATTTCGGTGATGATCAGATAATAATTTTGGGATTAAGTGGACCGAAAACTTAATTTTTGTGTGTGTTTTTTTCATTTTTGAGCCTATCTATAGGCCACAATTGAAAGCCGAACATCACACCACAAGCCACGGTGAAGGGAATCTGGACAAGTATTTAGAAGGACTGTACTGAATATTAGTAATATTTGTTGACCTCTAATCAGTCAAGAGGGTGCAAATATCGCGAAATATTGGCCAGACTCAGACTATAGAACCACACAAAGTGAGATTTTCTGGGAAGTTGTGTAGGGTATCATATGGTCGGCCCGTCCGTCTATACTGCGCCGCTCACTGGTTTTTTTATAATTTTTGGTTTTATTCCAAAAAAATTGCACTTTTCGATTTCATATTGACGCATTAAAATTTTCCTATGTTTTCCGAACTTAATTATACTATCCAGCCGGCTCCTGCTGCATTTAAAATTTCTTAAATAATTTTAGGGTAGTTCATATGGTGACTGCTAGTGAATTGTTAATTTGGGAAAATGAAATATTAAATTAAGCGGTCCATTGTATGAGGGCGATGTAAAAATCATGAACATGATTCATGTTGGAATCTTTCTAGAAAGAAGTTTTTTATTCACATGGAATCCAGAATGCCAAGTAATAACCACTTTAAGGGATTTTAATTTTTCAAGATTTTCAAAGGGCTGGTAAATGAATACAAATGCTTGTTAAGGTTTGTAACTTTGCACATATATATTTGAAGATTTAAAAGAGAAGAAAAATAGTTTACAAAAAATTTTTGTTATTGCTTTGTTGTTGTTTTTGTAATTAAAGAGAAGTCCTTATTTTTGATGGCGGGCACTGGAACAACGGAATCCGAAAATTCCAACGGTGTTAGAAAGAGTACATGTCTGGCTCTCGTATGAACTAGGATTATTGACTTCGCTCTAAAATTAACAAAATGGTGGACCTTTGAAAACATATTTTTTGAAAATCGCCGATTTTTTTTACAAAAAACCAAGTTAAAAAATAAGGAAGATCTTCACCGATTGGCTTTATCCTAGTTCATACGACAGCTATACCGATTGGATAATTAGTTTTTGAGTTATCGTGCCCGCCATTCGCAAAAAAATGTTTAGAGAAAAACGCGTTTAAAGTTTGAGAAGCCCTTCAGCCGTCACTTGATGCTGACACAATAAATCGGCTATATCTTCAAGAGTTCTTGAGATGTTCACTTGAAATTTTGTAGAGACATTCTTTAATCAGTGTAGATTCGAATTATGTCAACAAAAATTTTGACCCCGAGAATGGGGGGGTCCCCTTAAAGCACCAATGTGCGATAGTCCCCCTTTACATTTTAAGCAATGCGGTTGCGTGCCCGACGTCCCCAAAATGTCGAATAATAGGTGGTTCCACTCTCCTGAGGCTACGCCTTAATATGGACCCATATTAATAATTTTCATAATGAGATTTTTTACTTAACGAGAATCCAAAATATCAAATTAAAACAAGTTCGATTGTAAAACGTGTTTATGAGGGCTACCCTAAAAAGTGGACCAATATTGATAATTTTTGGTAAGAATATTTTCTATCCATGAAAACCAAAATACAAAATTTCAGCAAATTAGATTGCAAAATGTGTCCAAACGCTTCAAGTAATAGAACATTGGGGTATTATATGGTGTACCCAAAAAGACCGATATATTCCATTTCCAATACTAAATGTCTGAGGAGTAGTAGCAATGTATGTGCGAAATTCCAAAGCTCTGTCTTCAATATTGCGAGCTCAGTCGGACGGATATGTACAAATCGGCAAAGAATAGCCATTAAGAATAATTGAGTTAATATTTCATTATTAATTATAAACGACTTTGTTCCATAATTATTTAGCACTTTTTTCTAGCATTTTTTTCAACAAAATTTAGCATTTTTTCTCAACAAAGTTTTGGCAACACTGCTCACAACTGAATGTACCAAGCCAAAAATCAGCAATATATTTTTTTACTGCGAAATGTCACCCTTCCAACGAGCATACATCTGAAATTGTTTGATCGATACTTTACGAGAAATCTATCAGTACAGTCATCTGCGAAAAATAATGGATTTATTTTTCCCCAACCTAATATATAATGTATACTCGCCGGCTCCAGGGATATAGGTCCATATTTTAACATATACATGTTTTATATTCAATATTCGATTACCCATCAAATAATGCTTAATTCCCTGCAATAGTTTATTTAAAAATAATCTTGTGTGGGATCCATTTTACTGTCTGTCATTCATGCAATTGTAGGTAAGGCATCAATGCCTATGGATGATTCTATGGTATGTCGTATGACGTTATTGAATTTTCAGTTCAGGCACGGCATTAATGTTCTGTGGCAACTTCCAATGTTTGGCGAAATTTCTCTGAGAGACAGCATCGACCACGATTAAATTCATTTAAAGTTTTCCACAGTTCCACAGAAAGTAGTCCTCGCAATGATATACTGATGGCCATTGCAGCCGAAACTTACCTTTGACGGGTCCAGACATGAGTAATGACTACTGGCATTTTCTATGATTTTAAACGGGTTGCTCGAATAAAGTACACTAGGCGTGTGCACAGAAAATCGAAGAAAATGAAACATACAAAATCCGACATTGATTTTTGAAAACCACCGTAATGTCAATCTTTGACCATAGACCCAAATCTAGGTATTTTGATGGCCCTGAGTGCAAATGATACTACATACAATTATTAACCCTTTGAGCCCCGATTTTTTCCGCAATTTTAGAACAAATTTCTGTTCACCGAATTAATGCAACTATCCTTAGTAGGATATGAACAAAATTTGACATCGCTACATCCTTGCATTCGTGAGATATGGTACATTTTATCGGAAAAATTAAAGTCCAATATGAAGAAAACCAAATTTAAAATCGACAGAAAAATAAATTTAAATTATTCTCTGTATTCATTTTTACAAGATTCAAAAATAATTTTGATGGCAGAATTCATGCAATTTGAATACGAAGCGATTTAAATAATTCGGACTGTATACACAAATTAGTACTGTACACAAATTTAACCTCTTCTCTATATTGAAAATCTCATAACTTTACCAAACTTTTAATTTTTTTAGATTTTTCTTTTGATATGTGTCGTCCAAATAATATATATCTACTAACTCCATATTATATATGTAAGCTCTAAAACATTTTGTTGCCTGTGGGCAACATTGGGCCACAAAGGGTTAATATAAGCCCACATTTAGTCTCCATATATTAACCCGGGTACCGACCGATTTTAGTATATAATAATGAAATTTAAAGCCTACATGTTGATAGTTTTGAATATAGTTTATAATTCTATTCTAAGGCAATCAATTCAATTTTTTTCGATCAAAAATTTTTTGAGACTTCAGGAATATTTGTTCAGAGGCCACATAAGATCGGAGTCTAAGTATAAAAAGTCATTTACCAGTCCCACAAAAATCTCGATCGGTTGGTATACTTTTCTGCAGGCCTCCATGCAATAGTTTCTTATAAATATTTATAGTATATATTTTTTGTTTATCTGCAATTATCGGTCGATTTTGTAATATTTTTTTTCGAAAAAGTTAAAGGCTATTTTTATCTTACATAACATGGTATATCAATTACTAATGGGTACTTCTAGATTGATCCACCTCTCCAAAGCTAATGTACACTAATTTGAGTTGATCTACTTTGTTTTGCTGAAAGTGTTTTTGTTTTTATTTTTCCTGGCGTTTATGTTAATGTCTCAATGATAAATTACTTTCTGGCTACTTTCAGTATTTTACCGCCGTTAATGTAAATTTGGAAACAATTAGTCGCTTTTAAGAAGTTTATGTTTTGTTTTGTGTGTGTGTTCGAAAGATTTATGTTTTGCATTTCGGTATGGTCGACGTCTGTCTGAACGTCGTGGCCTTTCAACTGTCTGTCTGACTGTGCGTGAGTTTTGATATAATTGTTAATTATTATTAAAATTTATGGGGGCACACAAAAATATTACGTAGTATTTGTTATAATTTATGAAAATAATTAAATGTATTTACTTAAAAAGGTTTTCAGTTAAAATATTAAATTACTTACCAAATGTGAGTAAAGAAAACATTTTTTTTTTAATTTGCTTTTTCTGTTTAAAATTATTTATTTTTTAATAAAAAATTGCACATAATTTTCCCAACCCCTACCACTAAGTGTACCAACACATTTATTAAATTTTTATAACCGAAATTGTTTTTGTTTCGGTTCACATGTTTTATTTATTTAGTTCGTGTTTTTGAAATGTGTCTTTTCAGCATTTTTTCATCATCACTCATTCAGTGTGTGGGACTGAAAAGTATATATATATATATATTTTTTTTTTTAATTTTTTTGTTGGCTAATTATTTGTTTTTATTTTTCTTTTGTCACAAAGAACGTGCCGTTAAACGTCTTTAAGTAATTGGCAATTTTACAGTGAGGCTTTGTTTTTAATTTTTTCATGAATTGTTTTTCAATTTTGCGCTTTAGAAAAAAAAATATATAACAGCACCCACAATAATAATTCGACATTTAATTCCGGATTTTTTAAATAATATATTTTTAGATATTTTTTCCGAATCTATTTTAGGGGTGGATTTTTTATGAATATTTTTCACAGGCTAATATAGGCGTGGATTTTTTAAAGAATATTTTCAGAGGCTAATATTGGTGTGGATTTTTATTAAAAATTTTCTGAGACTAATATAGTGGTGGATTTTTTAAAGAATATTTTTCATTATTTTTGAAGAATATTTGTTTAAGAATATTTTTCAAAGGCGTGCATTTTTTAAATTTTTTTTTCAAAGGCGTGGATTTTTTTAAAGAATATTTTTCAAAGGCGTGGATTTTTTAAAGAATATTTTTCAAAGGCGTGGATTTTTTAAAGAATATTTTTCATTATTTTTGAAGAATATTTGTTTAAGAATATTTTTCAAAGGCGTACATTTTTTAATTTTTTTTTCAAAGGCGTGGATTTTTTTAAAGAATATTTTTCAAAGGCGTGGTTTTTTTCAAAGAATATTTTTCAAAGGCGTGGATTTTTTTAAAGAATATTTTTCAAAGGTGTGGATTTTTTTAAAGAATATTTTTCAAAGGCGTGGATTTTTTTAAAGAATATTTTTCTAAGGTGTGGATTTTTTTAAAGAATATTTTTCAAAGGCGCGGATTTTTCTAAGAATATTCTTCAAATGCGTGGAATATTTTTCAAAGGCGTGGAATATTTTTTCAAAGGCGTGGATTTTTTTAAAGAATATTTTTTCAAAGGCGTGGATTTTTTTAAAGAATATTTTTTCAAAGGCGTGGATTTTTTTAAAGAATATTTTTTCAAAGGCGTGGATTTTTTTAAAGAATATTTTTCAAAGGCGTGGATTTTTTTAAAGAATATTTTTCAAAGGCGTGGATTTTTTTAAAGAATATTTTTCAAAGGCGTGGATTTTTTTAAAGAATATTTTTCAAAGGCGTGGATTTTTTTAAAGAATATTTTTTCAAAGGCGTGGATTTTTTTAAAGAATATTTTTTCAAAGGCGTGGATTTTTTTAAAGAATATTTTTTCAAAGGCGTGGATTTTTTTAAAGAATATTTTTCAAAGGCATGGATTTTTTTAAGAATATTTTTCAAAGGCGTGGATTTTTTTAAAAAATATTTTTCAAAGGCGTGGATTTTTTTAAAAAATATTTTTCAAAGGCGTGGATTTTTTTAAAAAATATTTTTCAAAGGCGTGGATTTTTTTAAAAAATATTTTTCAAAGGCGTGGATTTTTTTTAAAAATATTTTTCAAAGGCGTGGATTTTCGAAGAATATTTTTTTAAAAAAAAATTTTCAAAGGCGTGGATTTTCGAAGAATATTTTTTTAAGGTCTTTGAAAGACGTGGACTTTTCGAGGAAAACTTTTTCAAGGCCTCAAAGCCCTTGAAAAATATTCAAGAAAAATATGCGAGGAATATTTTTTAAGGCCTCAAAGCCCTTGAATATTTTTCAAGGGCTTTGAAAGGCGTGGACTTTTCGAAGAATATTTTTTCAAGGACTCAGACAGGCGTGGACTTTTTAAAGAATATTTTTCAAGGGCTTTGAAAGGCGTGGACTTTTTAAAGACTATTTTTCAAGGGCTTTGAAAGGCGTGGACTTTTTAAAGACTATTTGTCAAGGGCTTTGAAAAGCGTGAATTTTTTAAAGAATATTTTTTTAAAGCGGTGTGAAAGGGGTGTACTTTTCGAAAAATATTTTTTCAAGGCCTCAGACAGTCGTGGACTTTGTAAAGGATATTTTTTCAAAGGATTTGGAAGGCGTGAAAGAAGAATATTTTATATTTTTTCAAGTGATTGGAAAGGCTTTGAATAAAAAAAGAACATTTTTCAGGCATTAGACATTGTACTAGTTTGTTTTTAATATTTTTGTATATTTACCCCACAATGTTTTCGTTTTCAAATTACAAAATTAGCGCACAAAAAATTGTATTCAAAATATTGAATACGTGATTTTAATTCCTTAAGCAAAAAACACAAAACCATCGTCACCATTAACACAAAACAGCACAGCAACAAATCGTGTCATTTGTTTATTTCATAATCCAAAAAACCCCAAAGACTTGAAGCTCAAAACAAAAAAAACTAGACAAACAAATTTGAAACGAAACGAAAATCGTCTACAACTTCGAACTGTAACTGTTGCTAATTTCGTGTTGCACCAACACTGCAACTTTACAACATTTACAATATTTTAAAGTTTCTATTTCGATTTTTTCGATTTTTGTGTTAGGTTTTTTGTTGATGCTTTATCGGGGGTTTAATCTATTTTTTGGTTTTCTTCCATTATCAACGATCACTGCCGTTTAGATGATGTCAGTTGATGATGTTGATCTATAAAAACGAAACTCCATAAAATTTTATTTGATTCGAACTAAAAAAATCTTTGCTAAATGTATTATTACAACATTTTAAAATGATATACAGATTTAGATTAAATTGACTTTGACAAGATTTTGCATAAAATCGACTAAATTAAAATGTGAATTGGTGTTGAATGGAAAAATCCATTTTTAGGGATGCCAGTGGTGGAAAATTTTCTGCAGAATGATTTTCGGGAATTTAATTTTATAATTTTACTTTCAAATATTACGTAGTAATTTAAGGATATTTATTCAGGATTATTATAGGGTGGATTTTTTAAAAAGTATTTTTTCGGAGTCCATTGTAGGTGTGGCATTTTTTAAGAATACTTTTTAGGAATCATTATAGATGTGGATTTTTTAAAGAATATTTTCTTCAGGGGCCAATGTAGACGTGGATTTTTGAAGAATACTTTTTTTCAGAGCCCAATATAGACGTGGACCTTTAGAGAATATTTTTCAAGGGCCATTATAACCGTAGTTTTTTTTAAGAATATTTTTTCTTCGGTCATTATAAGCGTATATTTTAAAAATCGTTTTTTTTTTCAGACGTGGATTTTGAAAGAATATTTTTCAGGACCATTATAAGCGTTGATTTTAAAATAATATTTCTAATAGGCATATATTTTTTAAGGAATACTTTTTAGGGGTCATTATAGGCGCACGTGTTTCAGAAAATATTTTTGTCAAGCAACATCAAAAGTGTTGGATTGATCTAAAGATCCCCAATCCATTTGCCTTACCGATCTAATTTACATTGCCACTTTATATTGAACTTTATTTGTTTCTCTTTTCGTAAGCGTTTTTTTGTTTTCCTCTTCTTTCCACATGAAATAATTGCTAATAAAAGAAATGGCAAGTGCTGTGACCTGAACGATAATTATAACACTCACTTGGTCTCTAGCTGCTGCAGTTGTTTCTTTTTATTTGTTTTTCTTCGTCTAACAAATAAAACAGGCCTAAAAGACGAACAACAACAACAAAAGCAACAATGAATAGCCAGTGCGAAAAATACAAAGAAAATTCAAAGTAGACATCAATTGCCTCCAGGTTTTTCTAGCAGACATCGGATGAGACATTTTCCTAGCAGAGATGTTCTCTGTAACGTCTGTCGGTTGGTATGGCCGTAGGCTTTTAGTTAGCAGGCTAATTGCCGTCGTCTTTAACATTCATATATGTTCGAATGTTTGTGTATGTGTGCGTTTGTTGTCAGACTAAATTGCAACAATTGCAATTGTCAACGCCATTTGACAAGACACTCAATTGTTGTGCACTTTTTGTTGCCACATCATCATCACCAGCGCCGTTGTCATCGTCGTCGACTTTTAATGCTACTGTTAAAGCCATTATTAACAAGTAGTCGAGCTAAAGAAGAACAGTTGTGGTGAAGGAAATAGCAGTAGAAGGAATTTTTCAGGGGCCATTATAGGAGTGTACTTTTTAAAGAATATTTTTTCAAAGGCCATCCAAGATTTACAACAGGCGTGGATATTTTAAAGAATATTTTTTTCAAGGGTTACAACAAGCGTTTTAAAGCACATTTTTTCAAATGCCATCAAAGGCGTGGATTTTTTAAAGCAAATTTTTTTCAAAGGGCATCAAAGGCGTGGATTTTTTAAAGTATATTTTTTCAAAGGGCATCCTAGGCGTTGATTTTTTAAAGCATATTTTTTCAAAGGCCATCTATATTTTCTTAGAGGAGAATTTTCAAAGGCCATCCAAGGCTTGGATTTTTTTTTTCTTATATTTTCTTAGAGGAGAATTTTCAAAGGCCATCCAAGGCGTAGATTTTTTCCTATATTTTCTAAGGCTATCCAAGGCGTGAATTTTTTTCCTATATTTTCTTAGAGGACAATTTTGAAAGGCCATCCAAGGCGTGAATTTCTTTTTCCTATATTTTCTTAGAGGACAATTTTCAAGGGCCATCGAAGGCGTGGATTTCTTTTTCCTATATTTTCTTAGAGAACAATTTTGAAAGGCCATCCAAGGCGTGAATTTCTTTTCCTATATTTTCTTTGAGGACAATTTTGAAAGGCCATCGAAGGCGTGGATATTTAAAAAAAAAATTTTCTTGGAGGAAAATATTCCAAGCCCATCCAAGGCGTGGATTTCTTTTTCCTATATTTTTTTGGAACATGTTACTCGCCTACGCCGATGACATCGATATAATGGGTCGAACATTGCGAGCGGTAACAGCCACCTTTGAACAAATTAAAAAGGAGTCTGTCAAAGTGGGTCTGGCAAGCTGATTGTATCGACGCGCAAGACGTCCAGTAGACTCGGACTAACTGTGGAACTTGAGAACTACAGCTTCGAGGTAGTTAAAGACTTTATATACCTTGGTACCGTCATAAATAAAACGAACGACATCAGTTTTGAAATTCGGAGAAGGATTGTGGTGGCCAACAGATGCTACTATGGTCTAAGTAAGCAGTTTAGAAACAAGGCCACCTAACGCCAGACCAAACTCACACTTTACAAGACGCTGCTATTGTGGATCAGAAGCATGGGTACTTGCGCAAGCAGATGAGGCAGCTCTTGGGGTGTTTGAAAGAAAAATTATCCGAAAGATATACGGGCCAATCTGCGTCGACGGTGAATATTGGCGTCGAATGAACCACGAGCTTAACAATTTATACGCGGACATCGACATAGTCAGTCGTATTGAGCTGCAGCGACTACTATGGAAGGGGAAGGCCACGAATTAGATGGAAAGACCAAGTAGAAAACAACATCTTGGAACGTGGTCTTCCGAATTGGTGGATTTGCGCACAAGACCGACGCGCATGGAAATCTTTTTTAAGCTCGGCTTATGGAACAACCGTTCTGTAACAAGGCAGCTAAATATTTTTTAGAGGACAATTTTTAAAGGCCATCCTAGGCATGGATATTTTAAAGAATATGTTCTTAGAGGAAATTTTTCAAAAACATTTGGTAAGAATTTTTTTTCTGAGGATATTGTCGATATTGTAAATAATTTTATTTTTGGCCCGTTGTGGAGAATTTTAAAAATAATATTTTTCGGTTCCTTATTATTTTTATTTCAATGTTTCAGAAAATGGGGTGTATTACATATTTTTCAGGAGATTAGACAATTTTGTGTATTTAGAAAGTTTACGACGCATTTTCCTACCAAAGTGAATGTTATTTTAGTGCTATTGGTTATTGGAGGCTAACATACGTCTATGCAAAAAGTTATCAAAATATTGTTCAAATTTAGACATTGTCCCTATATAAGGGTTTCGCTTAATGTTCAGAATTTGAAAGGTTGTTGCCGCTTTTTCCTTCAAAGTGGTTGTAATTTGGCAGTCTGTGTTTTCTGAGGGTTATACAAATGATTGAACCCATCTAAAATCCAATTTTCGGTAGTTTGAAGGGTAGGTCTATGTTTCATTTAGCCGCCAATTTTTGTTATTTTGACGTTATAGATTTTTTAGTTAAAATATTAATTTTACAGGCATTCTGGATGCCTGATGAAAGAAATCATCCTAGTAAAATACAGTCACTGCTTTTATTTCCACCATCTCTGTGCATCTTCTTAAAATTTGTGTTACCAAGGTAATTTAAATTACTTTCGACAATTACACATACAAACCCGATATTTAGTTACACGATGTGTTCCATTTCTTTAACTCGTCTTAACACATTTGTTTCAGTTGTGGCGGCATTTGGTCTTCTTAACATCTTAGCATTGGTTGGTTGGGTTGGCTTTGTTCTTCTCTGGTACTTACATTTAACTTATTGTCTTGTTTTTTGTCTTTTCTTTGAAAGTAGAACTCATTTCTTAAGCCAAATTTAATTAAATTGGTTTTAAGTTTTCAGGAGACAAAAAGAAAAAAGTAACTCACACCCTGGTCAACACTGACACCACAAATTTGCAAGAAGTTTGTTTTTTGTTTTCGAAAGTGTTGTCATGACATTATGGGTCAGCAGGTCAGCTGAATGCAAGAAACACACAAAATGAGCAATTAAATAAATGGTGGAGAGAAACAAATATTATTTTTCCTTAATTAGTGTTATAATGGTGACAGGTTGTCAAAAAAATAAACACTGTTCGGTTACATGAATCCTATCTCAATATTCTTAATTATAATTGTCAGAATATGATAAATGTTGACGTATACGCAACATATATTAATTATATTAATCATTCGCATGGATGTTAGCCATCAAACTACCGAAAATGGGGTGATAGAGGGGTTCTTATAATTCTGGAAACTAGGAATACCAAATCACAACCACTTTGCGGCTACAACCTTCAAAATTCTGAATATTAAGCGAGACCTTTATATAGACTATGCATAAATTTGAACCTATTTTGATAGCATTATTATATACTAGGTTTTTATACCCTTCACCACACTGTGGTACAGGGTATTATGTCTTTGTGCACATGTTTGTAACAGGCAAAAGGAAACGAGATAGACACATGGTTCCTTTTGAGAATATGCATAGAATCACTTTTTAAGTCGATTAATGCATGTCCGTCCGTCCGTCTGTCTGTCCATGTTAAATTGTAAACAAAGTACAGGTCGCATTTATGATCCGAATTGGTTGAAATTTGGACATAGGTCACTTATTTGGCTCAAGGACGAACCATATTTAAAGTGGGAAAAATCGGTTCAATTTTAGATATAGCTCCCATATATATTTTCGTCCGATTTAATGTAAATGGTGTAACAAAGTCCCTACATATCTTTCGATTTGCACGAAATTTGGCACAGTGTAATGAATTAGTTCTAGGTTGATGTGTGTTAAGTTTCCTGCAAGTCGGTCCAGATATAGATATAGCTCCCATATATATTTTCGTCCGATTGTATGTAAATGGTGTACCAAAATCCATATATAGCTTTCGATTTGCACGAAATTTGCACAGCGTACTGAATTAGGTCTAGAATGATATGTGTTAAGTTTCCTAAAAATCGGCCCAGATTTAGATATAGCTCCCATATATATTTTTGTCCGATTTAAGGTAAATGGGGCACCAAAGTCCCTATATATGTTTCGATTTGCACGAAATTCGGCATAGCGTACTGAATTAGTTCCAGAATAATGTGTGCCAATTTTCGAAAAAATCGGATCAGATTTAGATATAGCTCCCATATATAGTTTCGTCCGATTTAAGGTAAATGGTACCAAAGTCCCTATATATCATTTGATTTGCACGAAATTTGGCATAACGTACTGAATTGAGCCCAGAATGATGCCTGCCAAGTTTCGTGAAAATGGGTCCAGATTTTATGGCTCCCATATATAGTTTCGCCCGATTTCATGTAAATGGTGCACCCAAGTCCCTATATATCATCCGATTTGCACAGCGTACTTAATTAGGTCTAGAATGATATGTGTTAAGTTTCCTAAAAATCGGTCCAGATTTAGATATAGCTCCCATATATATTTTCGTCCGATTTAAGGTAAATGGGGCACCAAAGTCCCTATATATGTTTCGATTTGCACGAAATTCGGCATAGCGTACTGAAATAGTTCCAGAATAATGTGTGCCAATACTGTACTGTACTGAATTGAGCCTAGAATGATGCCTGCCAAGTTTCGTGAAAATGGGTCCAGATTTTATAGCTCCCATATATAGTTTCGCCCGATTTCATGTACATGGTGCACCCAAGTCCCTATATATCCTTCGATTTGCACAGCGTACTGAATTAGGCCTAGAATGATATGTGTTAAGTTTCCTAAAAATCGGTCCAGATTTAGATATAGCTCCCATATATATTTTCGTCCGATTTAAGGTAAATGGGGCACCAAAGTCCCTATATATGTTTCGATTTGCACGAAATTTGACATAACTTACTGAATTGAGCCTAGAATCATGCCTGCCATATTTCGTGAAAATCGGTCCAGATTTAGATATAGCTCCCATTTATAGTTTCGCCCGATTTCATGTGAATGGTGCACCCAAGTACCTATATATCATTCGATTTGCACGAAATTTGGAATAACGTACTGAATTGAGCCTAGAGTGATGTCTGGCAAGTTTTCGTAAAAATCGGTCCAGATTTAGATATAGCCCCCTTATATTATAGATTGTTTTTAAGTAATTAACGCACCAAGGAACCAATATATGGCTGATAGGAACAAAACGTACTGATATTAGTATAACTTAACCTGTGGCAAGTTTCGTTGAAATCGGTTCATAGTTGGATTTAGCTTCCATATATATTTTCGTCCGATTTTAAGTAAATTGGGCATCAACCTCCTCATGTTAATCAAATTGACATCAAATTTTGCACAACGTACAAAATTGAGCATCAAATTACGTAGTTGCGTTTTCTAGAAGTACAGACATAGCCCACAGGATGACTTATTGATATTTGTTTGAAGTCGATTTACCCAATAAGAAACCATTGTATTAAATTCGGTATTAAAATTCGGTTTAAAAACGAGCCTAAAACTCCGAAAATACCGAAAATTGGGGATATTTATAATTTTTTGTGGAGACATTTTCAGCGAAATCGGTAGAAAAACATGCTCAAGAATCCCAAAATATCGAAAATTGAGCGGTACTATGCATAAACATGGACCGATATAGCCCATCTTCGAAATTAACCTGCCTGCAGACAAAAGACGACTCTATGCATCAAATTTTGCACAACGTACAAAATTGTGCATAGAATTACGTAGTTGCGTTTTCTAGAAGTACAGACATAGCCCAACGGAAGACCTATTGATATTTATTTGAAGTCGGTTTACATACTTTTGTCCCAATGTAACAAACGAATGACATGTTTATGGATAGATCCAGGCAGATTCACATTTCCAATTTCCTGTTAATAGTCCTGTTTAATATACCCATAGTGGTGAAGGGTATCATATAGTCGGCCCCGTCCGACTTTACTACTTTCCTTACTGGTTTTTTATCGAAATGTGTTACCCAATTATAACTCAAAATATAAAATAACGGATAATTCAGTTGGAAACACATATACACAGGCCCAGTTTAAGTTGGTAACTCTAAAATTCATGAAGTAAAATCTTTATATCTTTGTATGCTGATTTTCATCTTATTTTTGCATTTCTTCAGCCACATCGAATTAGGAATATTTTTGTGAGACATATCCTTCATTTATATGGAATCCTTGTGCGTCTTTTACGGTTCCTTTTTCTTTAGCCTTAATCTAAATACCTGCAACATCTACATATTTAATAAACACTATTTATCTAGACCTTGGGAAGCGTAAAGCTTCATGAACAGCGTAAAGCTTTATGAGCAGCGTAGTTAAAAAAATGTTTTTAAGGGATAATTCAAGTCATTAGACTTTGTAAAGGCCGAAGGTTGGATTTTTTGACAGACCCACTTATTTGTTTTTATTAAAAAACAATATTTTTCTTTTCAACGGAATGTGTATATTATGGAAAGAAAAGTTTTTAAGGAATTTTTACAAAATTTTTTTTTTCGAGGTTATTATAGGCTTAGATTTATAAAATAATATGCATTACTGAGCCATTTTTTAAATATTTACTCACGTTGGTTTATTTGTTCTGCGGTCGTAATAAGTGTATATATTGTATAGTATTGTTTTCAGGAATCATTAAAAACCTGAGGTGTTTATAGAGTTTTGTGAGCAATTTATTTTTAAATTCAATTGTTTTTTTAATGTCTACATAATGCGAGAATTTTGTAATGAACATTTTTTCAAGGCAAAGCTAGAAATTTCAGAGCAAAATTTATTCTAAGAATACTTGTACCCATAGATTTTTGAATGTATATTCTATCATGGGCCTGGATTTTGTAAAAATAGTTTTTCGTGGCCATTTTTGAAAAAATATTTTCTCCAGGTCCTTTATATACTGATTTATTTATATATTTTTTTTGTACGATAATAAACATACAACATTATTTCTTATTTGCTGGCGTATACGTTATTTGTAACAAATATATTTATCATACGCACCATATTCTCTAAATCAAAATTATATAAAAGGAAAACTGTTTTACTTGGCGGCACGGGGCCATTAAAAGAACAGACAAATGTAGAATTTATCAAAAAATTATTATTTTGGTGTTATTTTCAATTGTTTTCAACAAAATTAAATAATAATAAAATTTTAAAATATTATTTGACACATCTCTGTGGTTGTTTTCCTTTCCTTCCTTCCTTCCTTCCTTCCTTAGTAAATGAAAGAATAAACATTTCTTCGACAGATGTTCCCATTATCTCATAAAATATATATCTAACACAATACCGTATAATTGTAATTAAAATACGAATGATCTCACAATTATCCGCAAATTATTCAAATACGTGCCTTTTTACACAATTTATTTATCCCGCTTGTAATATAAAATATAAAATAAAACATCTCAATTTATATTTCAATTTTTTTCCAAATCCTTTGAGAGTTTGTCACCATAAATCAAATGTTTAAATAATGTTTTTTCTTTCTTTTTATTGTTATTTCGTTACGCCCCACTTTATCACTCAGTCATATTTTATTTGTTTGGTTCGAATTTTCTTCATTGAAAATAGACAACAGCAACAACAAAAGTCACCATCAACAACAACAACACCCCATAGAACCACAAAACATTTTATATGTCAGGTCTTTCTAGGTGTGTAAAGGCAGCTGCTGCCAAGGCAGCTACAGCTATACAGGCAGGATGAACATATAGCCGAGCGAACGAACGAATGAATGATTGTGGGATAGTTGAAAACTTCATTTGATTTATGGCCATATAAAATTCATAATGAAATACTGCTTAATTCGCAGTGTGGCAGCGTTGAGAAATAAATTTCTCACAAAATGTTGACAATTAATTAACATGAAAAGGAGCCCCCTCAAACGAACACATACACACTCACACATCACATTCGCTTTGGAAAAGTGACAGCAAAAACCACAACAAAGTGTATTTTTTTCACATTTTGGAATTGTTAACCCACACACACAAAGGTGCAATGGATCTCAAGTAGAAATAGTCAAATACATTGACAGACCATGTGACAGGCGTATTACCTAGTTTAGTAATGCTTTCGTTTAGTTTTGGGATTATCTTAATCCCCCACATTGAATTGTATTTTAACAACCGTTAAGGCCAATCCATTGTATACCGTTAACATCGATTTTAATGGCCACTATTTGGCCAGTTAAACTGTCAAATTAACAACAATTGTTTTTGGCATTTGCAAACAACAAGAGCAAATTGACATCATTAGTAGTTTAATTAAGTTAATTATTGTGACTGATGAACAATGTTTGGGATCAAATAAGGATTTCCAAAAAATAGTTTAAAGGAAAATCCCAAGAATTGTTGACCAACCATTCACCAAGGAGCGTGGATTTTTCAAAGCCTAACCAAGGCGTGGATTTATTAAAGAATAGTTTTTCAAGGCCTAACCAATGCGTGGATTTATTAAAGAATAGTTTTTCAAGGACTAACCAAGGCGTGGATTTATTAAAGAATAGTTTTTCAAGGCCTAACCAAGGCGTGGATTTATTAAAGAACTAGCATATGCCCGCAACATCGTTAGCAAATGTAGGAAATATTTAATAATGTATTAAGATATTTTATTTTTAGATAAAACTGCATATGTCTGTAAAAACAATCCACACATTAATATCGACCATGAATTAAATTTGAGTACCATTTAGTACCAAATTTCATGATTCGAGTTCTAAAGGTTCACCCAAATCCAAATTTTAAGAAATTTTCCATTTAGCACACATTATTTCTAAAAGTACCCTCCTCAACCAATGATTCCAAATTCAAATTTCAGGATTCCAACTTTATTAATTCACACACAATTGAAATTGTACCGAATTTAGTAGTAGAATTTCCAAAACTTCCTATTTAACCCAAACCTACACCCCGACAGTGATTTTAAATCCAAGTTTCAGAATTCCAACTCCATAGGTTCACCCACAATTCAAATTGTACCAAATTTAGTATACAGTAGTATGAATTTCCAAACTTTCCTACTTAACCCAAACCAACACCCCACAATGACCCTAAATCCATGTTTCAGGATTCAAACTCTATCAGTTCACTCACAATTCAAATTGTACTAAATTTAGTACATAGTAGTAACAATTTCCAAGTCTTCCTACATACCCCAATCCTACACCTCCACAGTGTTCATTAATCAAAAGTTCAAGATTCCAACTCTTTCGGTTCACCCAAAAAAATCAAATCGTACTAAATTTAGTACATCGTTGTACCAATTTCCAAACCCTTCTACATACCCCAACCCTACACCTCCACAGTAATTTCAGGATTCCAAACCTATCGGTTCACTCACAATTCAAATTGTCCACATTTGGTACACATTAGTACAAATTTCTAAAACTTCCTACATATCTCAATCTTACACCTCAACAGTGATCCTGGCTCCAAATTTCATGATTCTAGCTCTATTGGTTCACCTAAAATTCAAATTGTACCAAATTAAGTACCCATAAGTATTATTTTCGTAAACTGAATCCTGACCCCAATCCCACACCCCTACAGTGATCCTGACTCCAAATTTCATTGTTCCCGCTCCATAGGATCAGCCAATTCCAAACTGTACCGATTATAGTACGATTTAGTACTTTTCGTACACATAAGTAACAATATCCCAATCCTACACTCCGACGGTAATTTTAATTTCAAATTCCAGGATTCCAGCTCGATTTGTACCTCCAAATCAAATTTGTACCAAATATAGTACCATATAGTACTTTTCGTACACATGAGTACACGCTTTCCAAACTCTCCTCATATCGACCCTAATTCTCAACCTTAATTTGCATTCAAAATTTCAAGTTTTTAGCTCAATCCATTCACACACATGCTACGAAATTGTACCAAATTTAGTACATTTCAGTACTTTTCCGATACATATAGTTCGAATTTCCAAAAAGTCATTTGCTACATCTATTCTACACTCCATCAGTGACCCTAAATCCAAATTTCAGATTTCTAGCTCTACTGGTTCGCCAAATACAAATGATACCATATTTAGTACTTTTTAGTAGTTTTCGTACCGTTCTAGAATTTCCAAAACCCGAATTTCCAAAAACCCAGCCTTATCTGTCACCTTTGGACCAAGAATGACAATCACCCAAAATTTCAAGATTCTAGCTTCAGCCGTTTCGTCTGGGTGTTGATGAATCTTTAAATCAGTCAGGCAGTCAATCACTTTACTTTTTTATTAGTATAGATTAAATTTGTACCAAATATAGTACCGTATAATACTTTTCGTACACATGAGTAAGCGCATTCAAAACCATCTCTTTAAATTGTCCCTACATCTCAACCTTAATTCACACTCCAAATTTCAAGTTTTTAACGCTATCCGTTCACATGCTACAGAATTGTACCAAATTTAGTACATTTTCGTACTTTTTGGATAGTTATAGTTCGAATTTATAGTTCGAATTTGGTACATCTATCCTATACTCCATCAACGACCACCAAACCAAATTTCAGAGTTCTAGCTCCACCGGTTCGACAAATACAAATGGTATCACATTTAGTACTTTTCGTACCGTTCTAGTACGAATTTGCAAAAACCCAGGTTTTTCTGTCACCTTTGGACCAAGGGTGACCCTCACCCAAAATTTCAAGATTCTAGCTTCAGCCATTTCGTCTGGGCGTTGATTAATCGTTAAATCAGTCAGTCAGTCAGTCAATCACTTTACTCTTTTATTAGTATAGATATTTTTAAAATCTTAATTATTGACATTTCTATTGAATACAGTTCGATTTTGTTTTGCTTACATTATTATTTTAACAACGTATATTTTTTGTATCAAGCTAGAAAAAAATCGAAATGTATACAATGTCTTGCTTGGAGTTCATTAATTGGTCAAGTTGTGACAATCAAAAAACACATGCATAACGTGACGTTTCATGCAAAAAATATAAAAAATATACAATACGCATTTCTTATGTGAGTGGTGTGTGTGCTCCAATTTTCGAGACGTTGTTGTTTACAAATCTACATACACACATCATTGTTTTTATTGTTGTAGTTCAAAACTTGCTTTTTATCGGCCAGTAAACTTCCACCCACCCTCGGAACATTTAATGCGACATAAACGTTTTTTTAAGCATTTTTTGTTTGTTTTGTGTTTGGGCCTAACTGCTGACGGCTATTTGTCGATGACTCGTCTACGACTGTCGCACGTTTCTGCGGGTTAAATTGTTGTCGTCGTTGGTTTTCTGTTAATTCAATGTTAATCTAATTCGTTAATAAGCTTTTGTCTTTGTCGTAACTAGTTTATGCAACTTATGTTGAGCGGGCGGGTGGTGGCTTTAGGTTTCTTGTCTTGTCGTCTAATGTCGTAAAAAATCTCCCCTCTCCCCCCAATAATTTGTGTGATGAGGAGCACTGGAGAAGTGTACATGGTGTACATTTTATGTGGTGTGTAAAATGTTTTATTTATTTTCTATTTTTTATTTTGTCCGAATTTCATTTACTATTTGTTTTTTGGTTTTGTGAAAGGGTTAAAATGTGCGGACTCTTGTGGTCCAGTTTTTTTTATTGTTGTTTCTTTTTACCTTATGTGTATGTAATTTATTTCTATTTTTCTTTTTTGAATTTATTAACATAATGTTGCCGTTAAATGCTCCAATTTTATGAACATGTCATTATTTGACAACAAAATCATACACATGTTAAAATAACGATTGTTGTTTTTCTTCTTCTAGTTTTTTTTATATGCCTGGTCATTCATTTATGACCCATAAAATAGCCACATATATATACACACAAGTGTTAAGTGTGTTTTTTTTTGTATTGTAATTTTGATTCAATGAGTTATTAAAGGCTTAAATAAACGTTTTTGAAGAACTCCTTATAGCTTTATTTACCCTGCTCAAATGGGGTGTAAGGGTGGTTGGCTCTACTTTTTGCAAGATTTCGAAATATCAAAATCACTTATTACTGGCAATTTTTCATGAAATGTTGTCTGATGTAAGGTTTCGGGAAAGAAGGATTTAGTTGATCTCTATAACGACCCGAACCGCATTAAATGGTACTCTAGGCGAAGTGGTTGTAATTTGACATTACAGGCTCCTTGGATTTGAAACAGAACTTCGCAGAATATTTTAAATATATTTCTATGATTTAACATAAATAGCCCCCAACTTTTTAGGTACTTCAATGATCGTTCATTCAAAGTAGCTGAGATTTGAATATCTCACATAAATATCTCACCTCGCTTTATTTATTTTAGTTGTCATAGTCAGCCGTTATTTGTTATTTTGTGTTCACAGAGGATTTACATTTTCCGGATAGACTTGTTTTCCGGGTAGACTTGATTATTTGTTAAAGGAATATTTTTGCAGGTGCTATTATAGGTGTGGATTTCTTATAGTATTTTTTCGAAGGGCCATTACAGACATGGGCTATTCTGGAATGTATTTTCATAATTCCCTTCAAACGTGGTTTTATAAAAAAAACATTTTTACATGGAATAACACAAGCGTAGATTTTGAAAGATGTTTTTCGTTTTCTCAAAGGATAAACACATCCTGGTATATACTTTACAACATAAAGGTATCGACGCCGAACTCAATGAATTTTGTTATCCTCTTAACCTCTCTTAGCCTCCTTGTAATGTTACTTTACATAGAACTTTTGGTCACAAGTCCACATATTGGTGTAGCAATCATAAAACGGTTCCTCAAAATTCGCGATTTTTAGGAATTTTAAAGCCACGATTTTCTTCACCACCCTGTAGTTCAGGGTATTATGTCTTTGGGCATATGTTTGTAACAGGCAAAAGAAAACGAGATAGACACATGGCTCCTTTTTCATCCATTTGGCCCAAGGAAAGTACCTATATATCATTCGATTTGCACGAAATTTGGCATAGCGTACTGAATTATGTCTAGAGTGATGTGTGCTAAGTTTCGTGAAAATTTAGATTTACATATAGCTCCAATATATATTTTCGTCAGATTTTAGGTAAATAGTGCACCAAAGTACTGGGCATATGTTTGTAACAGGCAAAAGAAAACGAGATAGACACATGGCTCCTTTTGAGAATATGCATAGAATTACTTTCTGAGTTGATTTATGCATGTCCGCCCGTCTGTTGATGTTAAATTATAAACAAAGTACAGGTCGCATTTATAATCCGATTTGGATGAAATTTGGCACAAATAACTTATTTGGCCCAAGGACGAAACCTATTGAAATTGGAGAAAATTGGTTCAGATTTAGATATAGCCCCGTATACACCATACCATACACCCAATATTTGTACGATCGAGACAAAAGTTGGCACACCGTACTGAATTAGATCTAGTTTAATGTTTGTGAAATTTTGTTAAAGTCGGTTCAGATTTAGATATAGATCCCATATATATATTTTTTTTTGTTATTTGAATTTTGCCTTGTAAGGGCAGTGATCATTCAAAGTAATTTTAAGTGATTATTTATACTCTTTCGAGTCGAGCTTGATGATCTAAGTTTTGCAATGAAAAGGAAAGCCAGGAGAAGAACCTACGTACCCACCATTATGCGACGCGTTTCACCGTTGGTTAAGCGGCTCATCAGGCATATTGGGCTATGTGGCTTTACAAAGGTCGTACGTTGATAACTTGTATTTATTCCGCCCTGATGCGAAACTTGCATATGCGAATTAAATTCAAATTTTGTCAAAGTTCGACATTTGTCTTCATTCTAGGAACAGTCCTTTTCAAAGCAGATTTTTGTTGTAGCGATGGATAATTAATCCACACACCTACAAATTCTTCCATGGTATACACATATTTTGCGCAACCGTTTTGGAAGTGTGTTGATGGCTCAGAACGTTAAGTGGTCTGGCAACATTTATACTCGAAAGGGTATAAATAATCACTTAAAAAAAAGAAGATCCCATATATATTTTCGTCCGTTTTTAGGTAAGTGGTATATCAAGCTCACAAGAATTGCCCGATTGAGACAAAATTTTGCACATCGTAATAAATTAGGTCCAGTTTAATGTCTGTGAAGTTTTGTTGAAATCGGTTCCGATTCAAATATAGCTCCCATATATAGTTTCGTCCGATTATAAATGGTACACAAAACTCCCAATATTTGTCCGACTGAGTCAACAATGGTTGCTTAATTACGTCCAAATTAACATACATACACAATTTTGATCGGTTTTATAAAAATGATACACCAAAGAATAAACGTCTACCCGATTTACATGGATTTTTTCCTAGATTTCAGAATGGCATGTGTATGGTGTTTTAATAGATTCAAATATCTATATAGATCACATATTTAGTTTCGGCCGATTCCATTTCAAAGGTCCTGTAATGATGATATGTCTGTTCTATCTACAGGTATTTGTATTATACAGTATTTGTATTATCGGCCCGTCCAACTTTTGAACTTTCCGTACTGTTTTTAATTGTCATTGGCTATAAAATCTCCTTACAAATGTTGACACGTCGAAGTTTCCGCCCAGCTTCCATATAATGGTGCCCTTATTATTCAGTATTTTGAAGATATTGGAGTTTTTATTGGCTCAAAATTAATTCTCAAGATGTTTAAGGTCCTAGCCTAATTTTCCTGGGAGCAAATTATCATGATATCGTCGCCCAAATTGATTTTAGGTATCGACCAAACTTAGCCCATTTTTTACTTGATATATTATTAAAAAAATAATATATACTCGTTTTTATTTCATTGATTAATTAACATTATTTTTGTTTTCTTATTTCAGGTAAGTTTTGGCCCACTTTAAATGTCCACAAATTTCATCATGCTAAGCTAATTTATACGTTGCATCTTCACATATTTATAATAGGTTGTATAGGTCTTGCGGTACGGGTTTTCATATTAAAAAGCAGAGCACTGATTTTCCGATATGATCTAGGATTCGTAATATTTTACTTTGTGTGAAGTTTGGATCAAACTTTATGTGCTCCTCACAAATTTTGGCTTAAACATATTTGAGGAGTAAAATCAATGTTTCCATAAGACATTAGTTCTAAGGTAGGGGATATAGAAAGGCATTAACTCGTGACATGCGATGATTTTTTACAACTTTCGATGTGAATTATCACGACAATAATGCATCGATGAACTTAAATATTTGTTTGGCGATGAAATACCATTATATCCATGATTCATCGTATTTTGACATACCGTAAGATAGAGGCTTTCGTGAGCATTTGTTCCACCACCATATAATCGACAGCTGGCCGTAAAAAGAGATTTTTTTCTCGATGGCGTTTTCGGTATAAAGTTTTCATTGTGCATCACTAGCTTTGATCCATAGGTATCGAATTTTTTGGGGGTTTGAATTTCTACAGATTTTTTTGTAATATTTCCATTCCATTTCGTATTCGTGTATAAAACTTTTCCAATTTAAGGAAGTATTATTAAAAAGTCGATACTTACAATTTATTTTCTTATAAGAATAATTAAAAATATAATAAAAATTGATAAAAAATTTAAAAAAAAAACTATAGAACGTACCCTATGTTGAGTGCATTCGGCCATATATTGAAGGAGCTATATTATTTCTTTTAAATGTTATTGGGGTTGTCTTTTAAAATAATCCTTTAATATGGTTCGAAATTACTCGTGCTTCTATTGAGGAAAATGCGATAGAAAAAGGAAATTTCTGGTGGTGTGTGCCCTTGAGACGTCAACGTTCATTGCCAGAAAATATAGCCTTAAAACTCCACAATGAAGTCGCAAGTTAAAACAAAATAGAACCTTTAGAAAATCTTAATTCGAACTAAACTAATAGCAATGCCAATTTCCAGGCTATGCCTATGGGTGCCGAAGCAGAAGCACCTTTGACGAATTTGACTTTATTGACCAAACTATAACTAGTTTTTATACCCTTCACCACACTGTGGTAGCGGGTATTATGTCTTTGTGCATATGTTTGTAACATGCAAAAAGAATCGAGATATACTTATTGTTCCTTTTGAGAATATGCATAGAATAACTTTCTGAGTCGATTTATGCATGTCCGTCTGCCCATCCGGCCGTCTGTCCGTCCGTCCATGTATTTTTGTGAGCAAAGTACAGGTCGCATTTATGATACGAATTGGATGAAATTTGGGCCAGTCCATTGGTTTGGCCCAACGACGAACCCTATTAAAATTAGAGAAAATCGGTTCAGATTTAGATATAGCTTCCGTATATAGTTTCGCCCGATTTTAGGTAAATGGTGCACCAAAGTCCCTGAAAATCATTAGATTTGCACGAATTTTGGCATAGCTTACTAAATTAAGTCGAAAATGATGTGTGCTAAATTTCGGGAAATCGGTTCAGATTTAGATATAGCTCTCATATATAGTTTCGTCCGATTTTAAGTAAATGGTGGACCAAAGTCCCTGAAAGTCATTGGATTTGCACGAATTTTGGCGTAGCCTACTGAATAAAGTGTGAACGAATTTTGGCATAGCGTATTAAATTAAGTCTAGAATGACGTGGGCTATGTTTCATGAAAATCAATTCAGATTTAGATATAGCTCCCAAATATATTTTCCTTCCATTTTATGTAAGTGCTGCACCAAAGCCCCCTATATCTTTCGATTTTGGTATAGCTTACTGAATTACGTCTCGAATGATGTGTGCAAAGTTTCGTGCAAATCGGATAAGATTTACAAACACCTCCTATATATACCCAAAGTGGTGAAGGTAAGCATATAGTCAGCCCAGTCCGTCTTTACTACTTTCCTTACTGGCTATAATTAGGTATCAGCGGACAATAACCAGTCATGAAGTTTTTATATCCGTGGAACGTGTACTGGGATATAGAGCTCTAAAAAAGTGCCGAATGTACCCCAGTCTCCCCTAGTAGCCCTAGTAGAAATATTTCTTTAGATATCTCCTAGTTTGAAGATTAGTGATACTTACTTAGACAGAGAACTTTCAATATTTTGCGAAAATACTTCCTTCGGGACCATAAACGAAAAGTTTTATAGACAAAATATGTCCTTCTGTTCTCCAACCCATGGAAGATCTTGTAGAGGGTAGATAAAATATCTGGGGTCAAAATTTTAGAATAACTTCTTAAAGTGTATTAAAAGGAAAAGGCCGCCCATGAATGTGTCTTTTGTAAAGGCTTTTATATATTTTATATTAATCTATTAATCGAAAACCTCTTACAATTAATTTCTGTATATACACTAATTGTTGCTGCCCTTCAATAGAGCCAATTCCTATGCGCTCTTTGATAAATATGTAAATATAATGAATTTCAATTATAGGGACCAGTTTATCCGGTCCAATAGACGCCATTTATAACTAGACTAAATAACATTTGACTCCAGTTGATCTACTAAGAACCAATCGATTAGAGACAACCTTTCCTTTATATAAATCTTTCCCTAAACAATAGAGCAGTAGCCTGTGATTTAAATAGGATTTCAATATTATTTTATTTACAAAATTTTCTTCAAATATTCTTGTCTTCTTTATGCTCTCTGAATTGACCCCCTATAGTCTTCGTATTCGCATACACCACGTCATCGTAAAATATTTGGCATACAGACCTACTCTCTCTCGCACACACTTTGCTCCTTCTCTTTTTTGTTTTGTTTTTTTGCAAATTTGTTTATAATTAATCACTTGTCAGTTAATTAAACAATTAATTCTATAAGTTACGTTTATACTTTTGGTGTGCTACTGGTGGTGTTTTTGTTGTTATTGTGGCTTTTTGTTTTCATTTGTTGTTGTTGCTTTTTATTGATTTGTTTATTGGTGAAGGTGTTAAATTGTATAGCTGGGATTTCCTTTACATTTTGTTAAAAATTCCCCGCTTGGCTATAAACAAAAATGTGCTTTCATGCGAATACCCCCAAAAGCAAAAATTTGCTGATAATTAAAATTTTTGAAATTATTGCAAAAAATCGACAATTGTTTATTTATGTAAGAACAATTGATTGGAGGAATTCGGCAAAATAATGAATAATTAATAGTTTTTTTTTTGCAAACGCAATTTAATTATTATTACTTCTAGGAAATATATATTTTTTTAAAATTTTCTTTATGAGATCGGAAGTCTAGCATTTCGAATACAAGATCTATTTTAGGCAGATCTATATTTGATAAAAATCTGACGTCTATGGACCTTTAAAAAATATTCTTTGAAAATCCACTCCTATAGTGGTCCTTGAAAAAAACATTCTTTGTTAGTCATCTCGGAGACTCTTTTTGCACTTCCAAAATTACTCTGACCTCCGATGCATGCCCAGCGAATAATTAATGAAGAGTGAATGAAAATGCAAATGCCTAACATATCGATGCAGATTAATGACGTGTTAATTGTTCTGACCAATTTTGTATATTTTTTGTGAATAATAGATTCAAAGTGAAATGTGGTTTTATTTTGAAATCTTTTCACAGAAATAGTACTGACCTATATACAAACACATTTGGATTGGATTTCAATATTTTTGCATTTGAAAATTTAGTAAGTAAAATTAAAAAACAAATATGAAACAATTGTAAATTACAAATATCACTTAGACAGATGATGTCATAATTCTGTTAGTAAATAAAACTAACTATTGAAATATTCCCTTTTCTAGTTTTTTTTTATTCCATAATAATTGATAAGAAGAAAAAAAAAACACAATTTAAGTGCCTGGTTTTTTAGGACCTAGTAACGTTGACATCTTAACGCTCTGACACACAGTGCCGTTGCATTTAATAACTAAACCACTTGTTGTGTAAAATATAATATGTCTCATTATTTGTTTAATTGTTTACGTTTACCTTTCAATTTTTTATGTTATTTTTTTAATTACACAAAATATTTACAGTGTTAAAATATTTACAGTTTGTTTTTTTTTTTTTGGTAGTTTGCCATTTTTTGTTTAACTGTTTAATTTAAAAATTTACACTCGCCACAATGTGATACTGACTAAATATTACTTATATATATATATATATATATATATATATATGTCTGCACCCCTTTAATAACCTCAATAAATATTCTTTGAAAAATCCAAGTCTTGAATAACCGTTGAAAAAAAATTTTCTTTACAAAATCCACGTCTTTAATAATCCCTGAAAAGTATTGATTTAAAAAACTTCCACGCCTTGTATGACCTTTGAGAAATCCGAATCCTGGCCTTGTATGGCATTTGAAAAAATATTCTTTAAGAAATCCAAATCCTGGCCTTGTATGGCCTTTGAAAAATATTCTTTAAGAAATCCAAATCCTGGCCTTGTATGGCCTTTGAAAAATATTCTTTAAGAGATCCAAATCCTGGCCTTGGATGGCCTTTGAAAAATATTCTTTAAGAAATCCAAATCCTGGCCTTGTATGGCCTTTGAAAAATATTCTTTAACCAATCCTAATCCTGGCCTTGTATGGCCTTTGAAAAATATTCTTTAAGAAATCCAAATCCTGGCCTTGTATGGCCTTTGAAAAATATTCTTTAACCAATCCAAATCCTGGCCTCGTATGGCCTTTGAAAAATATTCTTTAAGAAATCCAAATCCTGGTCTTGTATGGCCTCTGAAAAATATTCTTTAAGAAATCCAAATCCGGGCCTTGTATGACCTTTGAAAAAATATTCTTTAAGAAATCCAAATCCTGGCCTTGTATGACCTTTGAAAAAATATTCTTTAAGAAATCCAAATCCTGGCCTTGTATGACCTTTGAAAAAATATTCTTTAAAAAATCCACGCCTTGGATGGCCTTTAAAAAATCCACGCCTTGGATGGCCTTTGAAAAAATATTCTTTAAAAAATCCACGCCTTGGATGGCCTTTGAAAAAATATTCTTTAAAAAATCCACGCCTTGGATGGCCTTTGAAAAAATATTCTTTAAAAAATCCACGCCTTGGATGGCCTTTGAAAAAATATTCTTTAAAAAATCCACGCCTTGGATGGCCTTTGAAAAAATATTCTTTAAAAAATCCACGCCTTGGATGGCCTTTGAAAAAATATTCTTTAAAAAATCCACGCCTTGGATGGCCTTTGAAAAAATATTCTTTAAAAAATCCACGCCTTGGATAGCCTTTGAAAAAATATTCTTTAAAAAATCCACGCCTTGGATGGCCTTTGAAAAAATATTCTTTAAAAAATCCACGCCTTGGATAGCCTTTGAAAAAATATTCTTTAAAAAATCCACGCCTTGGATGGCCTTTGAAAAAATATTCTTTAAAAAATCCACGCCTTGGATGGCCTTTGAAAAAATATTCTTTAAAAAATCCACGCCTTGGATGGCCTTTGAAAAAATATTCTTTAAAAAATCCACGCCTTGGATGGCCTTTGAAAAAATATTCTTTAAAAAATCCACGCCTTGGATAGCCTTTGAAAAAATATTCTTTAAAAAATCCACGCCTTGGATGGCCTTTGAAAAAATATTCTTTAAAAAATCCACGCCTTGGATAGCCTTTGAAAAAATATTCTTTAAAAAATCCACGCCTTGGATGGCCTTTGAAAAAATATTCTTTAAAAAATCCACGCCTTGGATGGCCTTTGAAAAAATATTCTTTAAAAAATCCACGCCTTGGATGGCCTTTGAAAAAATATTCTTTAAAAAATCCACGCCTTGGATGGCCTTTGAAAAAATATTCTTTAAAAAATCCACGCCTTGGATGGCCTTTGAAAAAATATTCTTTAAAAAATCCAGGCCTTGGATGGCCTTTGAAAAAATATTCTTTAAAAAATCCACGCCTTGGATGGCCTTTGAAAAAATATTCTTTAAAAAATCCACGCCTTGGATGGCCTTTGAAAACATATTCTTTAAAAAATCCACGCCGTGGATGGCCTTTGAAAAAATATTCTTTAAAAAATCCACGCCTTGGATGGCCTTTGAAAAAATATTCTTTAAAAAATCCACGCCTTGGATGGCCTTTGAAAAAATATTCTCTAAAAAAGCCACGCCTAAATTTGGTAAAATAGCGAAAATAAAAACGCAATTTTCGAAACAAAAAAGGATCGTAAAGTCTAAATATTTAAATAATTTCTTGAATTTTGTTGTCTTTATGAAAATAAAAATATTCAAAAATTTCAATTGAATATTTTCAACGTCATCACTTGAACTACTGGACCATATAAATAAAATAGGAAGAAAAAAAAAACAACAAATGTCGAAAATATTGATTGAATTGAAAATTGAAATAGATCAACGCGAATGATAGCAAATCATCAATCTTTTTGATGATAAACATATTTCTTTCAACTATTCCAAAATGTATGTCTGTTGTTATTGTTGTTTTTATTTTTTTTTTTTTCAGTAAAAAGCCAAATTTCAAAATCATTTGGTAACTGTGAACAGAAGCTTCCTAAAGTAAAAATTGAAAACAATTTGTTTTGGGTTGAGCAAAATACTGCAAATCATTGAACACAAGTCAATTTAGATTTTTGTTTCGGGCCGCGTGGCAAATGCCAAAATATCCATAGAAAAAAAACAATTGCAAAAAAGAAACAAAACATCATGATTTCTTGTTCTTCTTCTTAGTTCCACAACTGTCAGTTTGGGCAAAACCTGATGGACTAGTGCTGATACATGACGGGCGTTGATGATGATGTTGGTGGAGGTGCTACTGTTGCTGTCTATCATCTATCAGGTCTGTCTCTCATTCGTTTTTGGACCTGATGAAGATGATGATAGTGGGTTTTTTTTAGTTCCTCACTTTACAGTTTGCTGTTGTTGTTTTTTCTACCACTTTAGGCAAATCACTCAATTGTACTCCGAGAAACCCATAAATCGCTTTATGTGGCACTAAGTGTCTATGAATTGTAATTTTTGACATGATCTATTCATGTTCAATATTTCGTTGTTTTTGTTATTTCTTTTATTATTATGGAAATCGCAAATAATTGAAATGTTGTAATTTTGTTATAAGTGGAAATGAAAAAGATAAATTTTTTAGTGACTATCTATGGATTTAAATAAAAACCTGCGGCCACTATAGGTTCAGTTAGGAAATCATATGTTTTATTCAGGGGTCGTAAAGGCGTGGATTAAAATAAAATTTTCCACTGCGTGGATTTTTTAAGGAATATTTTTTCAAGGACTTACCAAAGGCGTGGATTTTTTAAAGAATATTTTTTCAAAGACTTACACAAGGCGTGGATTTTTTAAAAAATATTTTTTCAAGGACTTACCAAAGGCGTGGATTTTTTAAAGAATATTTTTTCAAGGACTTACCACAGGCGTAGATTTTTGAAAGAGTATTTTTTCAAGGGCTTACTAAAGGTGTGGATTTTTTAAAGAATATTTTTTCAAGGACTTACCAAAGGCGTGGATTTTTTAAAGAATATTTTTTCAAAGGCCATCCAGGCGTAGATTTTTGAAAGAATATTTTTTCAAAGGCCATCCAAGGCGTAGATTTTTTAAAGAATATTTTTTCAAAGGCCATCCAAGGCGTAGATTTTTTAAAGAATATTTTTTCAAAGGCCATCCAAGGCGTGTATTTTTTAAAGAATATTTTTTCAAAGGCCATCCAAAGCGTAGATTTTTTAAAGAATATTTTTTCAAAGGCCATCCAAGGCGTAGATTTTTTAAAGAATATTTTTTCAAAGGCCATCCAAGGCGTAGATTTTTTAAAGAATATTTTTTCAAAGGCCATCCAAGGCGTAGATTTTTTAAATAATATTTTTTCAAAGGCCATCCAAAGCGTAGATTTTTTAAAGAATATTTTTTCAAAGGTCATCCAAGGCGTGGATTTTTTGAAGAATATTTTTTGAAAGGCCATCCAAGGCGTTGATTTTTTAAAGAATATTTTTTCAAAGGCCATCCAAAGCGTAGATTTTTTAAAGAATATTTTTTCAAAGGCCATCCAAGGCGTAGATTTTTTAAAGAATATTTTTTCGAAGGCCATCCAGGGCATGGATTTATTGAAGAATATTTTTTTAAAGGCCATCCAAGGCCTAGATTTTTTAAAGAATATTTTTTCAGAGGCCATCCAAGGCGTAGATTTTTTTAAAGAATATTTTTTCAAAGGCCATCCAAGGCGTGGATTTTTTAAAGAATTGTCTTTCAAAGACTATCTAAGGCGTGGAGCCATCCAAGGCGTGGATTTTTTAAAGAATTGTCTTTCAAAGACTATCTAAGGCGTGGAGCCATCCAAGGCGTGGATTTTTTAAAGAATTGTCTTTCAAAGACTATCTAAGTCGTGGAGCCATCCAAGGCGTGGATTTTTTAAAGAATTGTCTTTCAAAGACTATCTAAGGCGTGGAGCCATCCAAGGCGTGGATTTTTTAAAGAATTGTCTTTCAAAGACTATCTAAGGCGTGGAGCCATCCAAGGCGTGGATTTTTTAAAGAATTGTCTTTCAAAGACTATCTAAGGCGTGGATTTTTTAAAGAATTGTCTTTCAAAGACTATCTAAGGCGTGGAGCCATCCAAGGCGTGGATTTTTTAAAGAATTGTCTTTCAAAGACTATCTAAGGCGTGGAGCCATCCAAGGCGTGGATTTTTTAAAGAATTGTCTTTCAAAGACTATCTAAGGCGTGGAGCCATCCAAGGCGTGGATTTTTTAAAGAATTGTCTTTCAAAGACTATCTAAGGCGTGGAGCCATCCAAGGCGTGGATTTTTTAAAGAATTGTCTTTCAAAGACTATCTAAGGCGTGGAGCCATCCAAGGCGTGGATTTTTTAAAGAATTGTCTTTCAAAGACTATCTAAGGCGTGGAGCCATCCAAGGCGTGGATTTTTTAAAGAATTGTCTTTCAAAGACTATCTAAGGCGTGGAGCCATCCAAGGCGTGGATTTTTTAAAGAATTGTCTTTCAAAGACTATCTAAGGCGTGGAGCCATCCAAGGCGTGGATTTTTTAAAGAATTGTCTTTCAAAGACTATCTAAGGCGTGGAGCCATCCAAGGCGTGGATTTTTTAAAGAATTGTCTTTCAAAGACTATCTAAGGCGTGGAGCCATCCAAGGCGTGGATTTTTTAAAGAATTGTCTTTCAAAGACTATCTAAGGCGTGGAGCCATCCAAGGCGTGGATTTTTTAAAGAATTGTCTTTCAAAGACTATCTAAGGCGTGGAGCCATCCAAGGCGTGGATTTTTTAAAGAATTGTCTTTCAAAGACTATCTAAGGCGTGGAGCCATCCAAGGCGTGGATTTTTTAAAGAATTGTCTTTCAAAGACTATCTAAGGCGTGGAGCCATCCAAGGCGTGGATTTTTTAAAGAATTGTCTTTCAAAGACTATCTAAGGCGTGGAGCCATCCAAGGCGTGGATTTTTTAAAGAATTGTCTTTCAAAGACTATCTAAGGCGTGGAGCCATCCAAGGCGTGGATTTTTTAAAGAATTGTCTTTCAAAGACTATCTAAGGCGTGGAGCCATCCAAGGCGTGGATTTTTTAAAGAATTGTCTTTCAAAGACTATCTAAGGCGTGGAGCCATCCAAGGCGTGGATTTTTTAAAGAATTGTCTTTCAAAGACTATCTAAGGCGTGGAGCCATCCAAGGCGTGGATTTTTTAAAGAATTGTCTTTCAAAGACTATCTAAGGCGTGGAGCCATCCAAGGCGTGGATTTTTTAAAGAATTGTCTTTCAAAGACTATCTAAGGCGTGGAGCCATCCAAGGCGTGGATTTTTTAAAGAATTGTCTTTCAAAGACTATCTAAGGCGTGGAGCCATCCAAGGCGTGGATTTTTTAAAGAATTGTCTTTCAAAGACTATCTAAGGCGTGGAGCCATCCAAGGCGTGGATTTTTTAAAGAATTGTCTTTCAAAGACTATCTAAGGCGTGGAGCCATCCAAGGCGTGGATTTTTTAAAGAATTGTCTTTCAAAGACTATCTAAGGCGTGGAGCCATCCAAGGCGTGGATTTTTTAAAGAATTGTCTTTCAAAGACTATCTAAGGCGTGGAGCCATCCAAGGCGTGGATTTTTTAAAGAATTGTCTTTCAAAGACTATCTAAGGCGTGGAGCCATCCAAGGCGTGGATTTTTGAAAGAATAGTTTTTCAAAGGGCATCCAAAGCCATCCAAGTCGTGGATTTTTTAAAGAATAGTTTTTCAAAGTCCAATGGCTAATTTCAAAACTGCTTTTCACATCATTTTTATCTACCGGTTTCCTTCTTAGAAACGTGCTTCCATAAGTGGCTATATTATTCTTAGATAGTTGTCAAGTCTACAAATCTTATCAGATTGTTTATTATCGGTCTAGTTTCTAAAATTCTAGATCTGTTGCCAATTGAAATTTATATGTATTTTCTAATCAAATTTCTGAAAATAAAATATAATTGAAGTTATTATCATGATAATTTATTGTCAAGTCCATGACATTGAAAAAATAAAAAACAGGTGAGTGCTTAAACACAATTACTTCTATTACTGACCCAATGACAGATATTTAAGTTTGAAAAGTGTTTTTTTTAAGAACTTTTTTATTAAAAGAAACATAAAACTGGAATAAATTAAATACAATTTATCTTGTATACCAATCCATTAGTCTCGTTTCATCGTTTTTTCTTAAAAGCAAAATATAATCAGAAATATTATAACAATCAAAAGATATAATTACAAATAATAAATTAAATAATAAATCAATTATCGGTAATAATGATAATAATAAGAATCAAAAGTAATACTTATCGAAACTAGCAAACAACAATATAATTATTTAGTTGTTTTTTCACAACAAATATAATAAGACTTACAATAAAATATAAATGAACCAATAAAAATAAAAAACGAAACTCCTATCAAGTGCCTAGATCGCAATGGTTGTATCTGTGCTGAAAGATACAAGCAATGGGATGAGTAATGACCATTTTATTATAATTATAAATAAATAAACACCGAATGTGATTAATAAAAACATTGTCGTAACAATTTGAGTTAAATGAAAAAGATTGGGAAGACAAGCGGAAACTGTGGATTTTTTCAAAGTATATTTCTTAAACATCCATCCCAGGTTTTAATTTTTGTAAAAAAATATCGTGGATTTTCGAAATATTTTTAAAACCTTTCAATCCTGAAATTTTTGGAGAGAATCATTTTTAAGAGCTTTCTAAAGAGAGGTATTCCATTCCGGAATCCATTCGTCGATCCAGGGGTGGATTATCAAAAATAACCTAACCAAAGATTGGATTTTTGGAGAATATTTTTTCAAGAGCCATCCAAACGTAAATATTTTGTATTATTTTTTTTTTAATTATCATCTAAAACTTGTTTTTAGCATTTTGTTCAATAAGTATCAAACATAATAATTATTATCAAACAATATCCATTCAAAGGGTTATTTTTTAAGAGCCATTAAAATCGTTGGTTTTTTTAAGACCACTCATTTAGACATGTATATAGAAGAAGTATATAATAATATATTTCAAAGTCTGGAAAAACGTGAATTTTTAGAGAATATTTTTAAAATTACATTTTTTCGTCAGCGTGGTTCTTAAAATAATACTTTTTTAATCAACATAAGTCGGAACCATAGGTTGGAGAGTATCTTAAATTTATCATTCCCTTTGCACTATCATAAAGTATTAATATATATTTGATAAATTTATATGTTGATTTTGCAATTTCCGTCTGTCATTTGCTATCCCGATATAACTCGTAATATTTATGATAAAGCCACTTTGCACAGACATTACTATTAACTTTCATGTTTTGACGTAGTTCCTATACAATAGCCCCGCCCAATTTTTTAGATCCTATGCGTATTTTCCAACTGAAGTTATGTTTATGTGGCCAACAACTTCTTCGCAGGTCAATGTTGATGCAGGTCAAAATTTCCATGTACAGGTGATTTACAAAAATATTCCTCATCAGGGATGCGAAATGTACTGGCTTTCAATAAAAAGTGTACTTTTTTCAGTCCGAGTGTACTTTTTATATATTTTTTAATGAAATGTTTATTGTTATTAACAATAAATAAAAGCATACATAAAGAATTCATTTTTTAATACAAATATATATGATGAAAACTTAAAAATTAACAAAAAGGCGCATACTAATTAATTTCATCTACGTACTTATACGTCTTATATATAAACATTGTTTTTATTCGGTCTTAGTTCGAAATAAAGGGATCAATTAAGTACATATTTTTGCAACATATTCTTATGTATCTTATTTAACACGACTTTAACACATTCTTTGTCTAGATAAGATTTGAAGCAGTTGAAGCATGTAGTCTGTTTCTTTCGTTGGTTTTAATTATATTTTGATATAATTTAAAAATGTGTGATATATAAGGAAACATATCTTCGTTTAGTTCATTTTTGACTTCAGCTTTGACCAACAAGTGCATAAATTGTCGTTTTTGAATGCATTTCCAATTTGATATTAATTATAATAATAATTTTTGTACATATTGTAAGAACAAAAGTAACAGTAACAAGTAAAAAAGCGTTAAGTTCGGCCGGGCCGAACTTTTGATAGCCTCCACCATAGATAAACTGACAGGTACTTGAAATGATAATATAGGAAAAATACCAAAAAGCGGCCTCATTCCGACATTTCTACAAACCGATTATGTAAACCATGATAAAAATTTCAGAAATTTTTTAATGGATAATTGTACCCTCAGCCATATGGCGTATTCATATGGGTGTATTCACTTTGACACGGTGAAAATTAGCCTCATCGAATTATTGGTTCTAGACCCCATGTTTCTTTGGACCAAATTTGTTTCAGAAAATTTTGATTTCATTCAAACTTTGCCCATCTTATTATTTCTTCCAAACTTAGTGCAAGTTCGAAGATGGGGAATATCAGTCCACTCCATCTGGTACCTCCCACAGAGGGACTAGGCCTAAATGCGGGTTATAGTTCATTATCGAACCTTACGTTCTAGTTTTTTATCTCGATATCCTCCGCAGGGGAAATGATTGCAACAGAGTCTTAGAACCAAACCCAAAACACGGAACAAATTAAATAACTATTTTAATATATAACATAATAATATTTCAGCACCCTATCTCAATTCCTTCAGAAGATAACGTGATTACAACAGACGGACAGACCGACGGACATGGCTAGATCGCCTTAGAATTTTACCTAATCAAGAATATATATACTTTATAGGGTCGCAAAGGAATATCACGATGAGTTACAAACAGAATGATAAAATTAATATACGCTCCATATTATGGTGAAGGGTATAAAAAGGGGATTATATGGGGACTACCCCAAAAAGGGGGCGAATATTAATAATTTTTGGTGGGGAGATTTGTTACCATAAACGACTACAAAATAACAAATTGCAACGCATCCGGTAGAAAAACGCTCTCATGAACACCAAAATACTGAAAAATAGAGGTACCCTTATTTTATTCATAATTTTATTCATAATTTTTTGTGGAGAGATTTGGTACCTATTAAGAACTCAAAATACTAAATTACAGCCAATTCGGTGGAAAAATACGATCAAAACCCTCAAAATACTGAAAATTAGGAGGTGCCGTTATATGGGGGCTACCAGAAAAAGTGGACCTATGTTTATAATTTTTTGTGGAGACATTAAGTACCCAATAAGAACCCAATGTATCAAATTTCAGCGAATTCGGATGAAAAACGCGCTCAAGAACCCCAAAATACCGATAATTGGGGAGTACCGTTATATGGGAGCTATGCCTAAACGTGGATCAATATATCCCTGCCTGCAGACAAAAGACAAACCTATGTAAAATTTCAGCACCCTGGTGGAGGGTATAAAAAGGGTTTGAAAATTCTGAAGTAATAGAATTGAGCCTTAACTTTTGGAAATCAGCTTCGAAATCATTGAGTGTAAAACAATAATGAAGTGATTCCCACTGCGCCAAAATTGTTTCAACTTCTTGACGTGAAAGCCATCGAGTTGTTGAGTATTTAAAAACAACATGAATATCTGTACCGAATTATTCCTAAAACATTGAAAAATCATCTCCGTCATAGAACCGTTACAGAAATCATAATTAATATCTTTACTGAATTTATCAATCAGATTTGGAAGCGGCATAGGACACTACGCTTAAACTATGGAAAATTCATCCATTCATAACGACAGCGGGGGATGGCGATTTATTTAATATTGTATGTTTAAGCACTTACAATAGTTTTAAGTGAGAACAATTTGATACAATTTAGAAAAAGTGCTAAATATGTCATTGGGGTGCTATTGTATTTTTGACTTCCAAATAGTGCTAAAATTAGTACAATTGTACCAACTTTTGCATCCCTGTTCCTCATTTTATTTGATTGAAGACTTGTGATCTGAAAAATATCGCTTTCAAATTAACTTTATTAGTTCCAAAAAATTAAAAAAATAATGTTTTCATAATAAAAAAAAATTGTTTGCGAAAAATTTTAACTTTATACTGTAAATTTCTAAAAAAAAAACTATAAAAATTTAAATATAGAATATTTCATTTTTTTACATTATGCACGAAAACTGAAGTATCATCGTACTTTCATATAATTTGCATTCGGTATATATTTTATCTACACCTATATATATATATATATATATAATTTAAGATTTTCGACGTTTAGGCAGATTTTCGAGTTTTCAATCAATTCTGGAAAAAAGGATCGAAAAGACCCATTCAGAGATTCGATTGAGTTTCAACGTATTAGACAACAAAAATATTCATAACATTTTGTATCCGTATATTACTCCGAATATTTTCAAATGTTCTGGAAATGGAAAATATTGCCACGCTTTTTTAGGTTACCTCCCGACGTAAACTTTCAAAATGACGATACACACGTCTTCTTATTTTAGCCCCTCTATCATACTTTTTTTTGGAATTTCCCGAAAATTATTTTTGTGTTGCACAGTGTAATTAAATTTGCCAGAAGAAATAGACTGATATTCCTCATCGAAATTGATTTAAGTTTGGAAGAAATATAACGATGTGCATAGTTTGTCTGAAAACGACAATTCGCTGAAATTTGGTACATTGACTTATTGTTGGGTACCAAATATCTCCACTAAAAATTATAAATATCGGTACAATTTTTCTGGTAGACCCCATACGACGGTACCACCCAATTTTCGGTATTTTGGGGGTATTAAGCGCGATTTTCAACCGAATTCGCTGAAATTCGGTGCAATGGGTTATTATTGAGTACCAATTTTCTCCACTAAAAACTATAAACATAGGTCTATTTTTTCGGGTAGCCCCCATTTACCCCAATTTTCGGTATCTTGGGGTTTTTGAGCGCGTTTTTCAATGAAATTTGGTATTTTTGGTATTTCACCACACTGAGGTGAATGGTATTATGTCTTTGTGCATATGTTTGTAACAAGCACAAGGAATCGAGATAGACCCATGGTTTCTTTTGAGAATATGCATAGAATCACTTTCTGATTCGATTTATGCATGTCCGTCCGTCCGTTTGTTGATGTTAAATTGTAAACAAAGTACAGGTCGTATTTATAATCCGATTTGGATCCTATTGAAATTGGAGAAACCCTGTTCAGATTCAGATATAGCTCCAATATATATTTTCCTCCGATTTAAGGTAAATGGTGCATCAACGTAACTGCGAATCATTCGATTTGCACGAACTTTGGCATAGCGTGAAAATCGGTTCAGATTTAGATATAGCTCCCATTTATATTTCTGTCCGATTTTATGTAAATGGTGCACCAAAGCCCCTATATATCTTTCGATTTGCACGAAATTTTGCATAATATACTGAATTATGTCTAGTATAATGTGTGTGAAGTTTAGATAAAATCGGTTCAGATGTAGATGTAGCTCCTATATATATTTTCTTCCTTTATATATATTTTCGTTATATGGCTCAGGGTCCTGAATTAGGTCCAGAATAATATGTGCTATGTTTCGAGAATATCAGTTCAGATTTAGATATAACTCCCATATATAGTTTTGTCCGATTTTATGTAAATGGTGCACCGAAGTCCCTGTATATCATTCGATATTCGCGAAATTTTGCATGGTTGTGTTGCCAGTTGCCAAATTTGAATTATGGATGGCAACTGTTGTCAACTTTAGTTGCTTCAAATAGAATTTTTCGGAAAACATTTATTTCTGGTTGCCGTTGAGTCGTGTTTAGCAATAAGAACTTAAATTTGGTTGGAATTAAGGGTAAAATTACTACAAAATGACGAACATCTTCCATGTACGTGTATATAAGATATGTACGTGCATATATCTGACAAAAATCGGGAACTTTGTTTTCGAATAAAAAAAATTTTGTTCTTCCCCTTTTCCTCCTCTGATAATTTGGAAACAATCCAAATTTTACACAGCCTTTCCTTTATTATCCGGACAACTTCGGTCAAAACCACCGACATTGTGGGTTGAGTCATGCCAAGGTTGAAGTCATTGCCTCCGCAAAAAACCTCAGAGCTGCACACACTTTTAAGATAGGAGGACATGTTGTTGACCGTCGGGCTTTTCGGGCTTAATGCGTCAACTATGTAGACAACGGCCGAAAATACGCCTTAAAAATAAAATGAACAGTTGATTGAACATTTCTCTAAACATAAACACCTACTCACAGTACGGACGGTAGTTCTAATGGATTGGATTTATCTCTTAAAAATGCCGTGTGTTGGGGTTGTCCCCATATACGCGTATTCTACTATAGTATAGGGGATAGTCTTTACTCGAAATAGTCAGTTTTTGCCTACAAAGTATGGAATTCTAAGACGATTTAGCCATCGGTTGTAATCATTCCGCTTTCTAGAGATATTGTGATAAAAAACTCAAACATGACGAGGATGAAATATATAGGCCAGCATTTAGGCATTTCCCCCTATATTCATAGCTTCTGAAATAAAGTATTAAGATAAAAAGGGGTCGAAATTGAGCTATATCAGTCATTAATTAGGAATAGCCCCTCATATAAATATTCGCTAATTTCTATGTAATCAATATTGGTCCACTTAAGGCATAACCTAATATAACATTGCACTCTAAATTTGCAGTAGTTTGAGGATTTTATACACATTTTCCACTCTACCATGCGTTATCAATATCGGCGCACGTTTTTGGTTTTTCAGATTTTAGAGAAATCCCCATTAAAAATTGCTGTAATTTGTATTTGGTGCACATAATGGTTAACATAAATCGGTTTTTAGAATTGTCGGCATGGGTCCACTTTTTGATTTATCTTTAGGTATACCTATGGTGGATGGTATCCAAAGTTCGGCTCGGCTGAACCTAATGTTTTTTTCACTTGTTTTTAATTCCCGCGATAATGAACTAAATATAAGTAAGCGAAGCCAACAAACTGTACAAATAAATATAAATAGACACGTCATTCACACTCACACGCTGGGTGACAACTTCTTTGCAGTAGCCCGACGGCTAAAACAAAACACAGAAAAAAAACATCAATAAATCTCGACAGTGGCAACAAGTTAACGCCGTCATAAAAATCCATAACAACACTAACCATACTCAAGTTTTTATTCCTATACGGTCTGGTAAAGAACAACTTTAACTTCACACTCCTACCCAATGAAGAATCGAACAACAACCACCTCCCCTTCTTCCCAATCAATAATTAAATATTGACAATAAATGTTTGACAACAATATAAACAATTCTCGCCGCCTTTGTTGCTGTTGTTGTCTCCGACACTATCAGTTGAGTTGGCTTGCAGATTTGTTTAATAACAAAACACTTCGTGGATGATGGGGTTCTGGTGTCATCTTCCTTTTACTTTCCTTTCCTTCTTCCGTTTATTGTTTTTTCATTCTTTTTATATAGTTTTTACTTTATTTCTGGCAATGACTTCAGTCTGTTTGAAGTGCATGCTAGACACAACCTTCTTTGCCGACTTTGTCCCATCGACCCTCTACCCACTCCACCCTCAACAATTTGTCAATTATTTCATTTTATCTGTTGATAGGTGTTGAGTTGTTGTAGACTTTTTAAAGAAGCTTTAAGGGAAACTGATTTGTTGTTGCTGTTGTTGTATCGTTTTTATTTTTTGTTGTTCATGACACAGTCATTGTACGTCCTTAGCAAGAATTTCAATTGCTTTATTTTTAATTGTTTCACTTTATTGGTTTTTCTTTTTTTATTTATTTATATATTTTATTTATTTACCTTTTGGTTTATTGGCTTTAAAGTGAAAAAAACATATGGTTGCTGTTATTGTTGCTGATAAGAAATCACAAGTGTTTTTAGAAAAAAATGAGCAGTCAGAATTTGTCACCACTGAATGCTTCAATCTGTATTCAATATTCATCGTAATAATCTAAGAGTCTTAATAAAAATATTCCTAAACAAATGTCAGTCTTTGTTGCCGAGAGATATTTGCCTCAGCCTATGTTTTGCAGAGGTCTACAGAATATCACACAGGTGTTATTATGTTTATTGGGAGGCACCAAAGAGCTGGACTGGTGGTTCCATTCTTCGGGCATGATCTAGGTTTGGTAAAATTATTAAAATTTGCGATATTTGGTTAAAATCGGGCATTCAATTCTCTTGATAGTGGATTAACAAAATTAAACATTTATGAAACAGGGTGAGAGGTACCAGAAGGAGTAGACCGACATAATCGGATATAATCAAAGTGGATTTGTGCGAAATTTTACTGAAATTGGATATTCGGTTTGCTTCATGTGAGATGCAAAGCTTTCAAAATTTTGGTACTTTGTGGGGAAGATAGTAGAAGGAGTGTTCCGATATGTCCCATCTTTCAACATTATACAGTGATGGTTAAAATATTAGGTAGTACCAAAGTTTAGTTCAAATTGGATAGTTCGTTCACATCATACTATAAAATACATTTTAAGCAAAATGTTGACCATTTTGTAAGGAAGGTACATGGAGGAGCAGAACAAGGCCCCAATTTTCGAATAAAATCTAAGTATGGTTAACATATTACGATGTGCAACGTTTCGATGAAATTGGATATTCTGTTCGCTTCATATGAGATGTATAAGTTTTCAAAATGTTGGCCCTTTGTGGGGCAGATACCAGAAGGGGACAGCCGATAAGTATAATCTTTCAACATTATATAGTCATTGTTAAAATACAAGGTTGTGCAAGCTTTTTTTGAAATAATCGTTTAATATTATAAAATAAATGTTAAGCAAAATGTTGACGATTTTGTGGAAGAGGTACCAGAAGGAGTGGACCGATATCCAACACCTTCGAACATCATCTAAGTTTGAAATAAATATTGCGACGGACAAAGTTTGAGTGAATAGGTTAGTCTCTTCGAGCGTTAACGTGCGCACCAGACAGACAATGTTTTCACGAGGCTAAATATAACCAGTAAGGAAAGTAGTAAAGTCGGACTGGGCCGACTATATGATACCCTTCATCACTTTGGGTATATTCTACATATGTGTCCTAACAGACGTCGCCTTTTCGAAAGAACATTGACATGACATTGAACGAACTTAAATATGCGATCTTTATCTATAAGTAAACCGACTAACATCAATCTCAACACATGCCATTCTGCAACCAATTCTAAATTTTGTGAATAGATTTATAGCAAACTTTACACACCCTATTCGGTATGCTGCCCTGTTTAAAATGTGATCTCAATAAGACACCCATTGATTATTTGGTGTACAATTAACATGAATAGGTCGAAATTATTTATGGAAACAACTTGCCTGAAATTAATTTATATTAATATCAGTACATATACATACATTAAATCGGACGAAAATATATATGGGATATATATATCTAAATCTGGACCGATTTTCTCGAAACACGCAGTACACATCATTCTGGACCTAACTCAGTACCCTGTGCCAAATTTCGTGCAAATCGAAAGACATATACGGACTTTAGAGCACCATTTACATAAAATCGGAAAAAAACTATATATGGGAGCTATACCTAAATCTGAACCGATTTTCACTAAACTTACCTGACATCATTTTAGACTCAATTCAGTACACTACGCAAAATTTCGTGCAAATCGAAAGATATATAGGGTCTTTGGAGCCCCTTTTACCATAAATCAGACGAAAATATATATGGGAGCTATATATAAATATGACCCGATTTTCTCGAAACTTCACAAACATCATTCTAGACGTAATTCAGTACACTATGCAAAATTTCGAGCAAATCGAAAGATATATAGGGACTTTGGTGCACCATTTGTATAAAATCGGACAAAACTATGCACGGAAGTTATATCTAAATCTGAACCGATTTTTCTTCAATTTCAATAAGGATCGTCCTTGGGCCAAATAAGTGACATATGCCAAATGTCATATCATTCGAATCATAAATTCGACCTGTACTTTGTTTACAATTTAGGACGGACGGATGCTTACATCGACTTCGAAATTGAGTCTATATATATTTTTAAAAGGACCCATGTGTCTATCTCGATTCCTTTTGCATGTTACAAACATATGCACAAAAACATAATACCCTGAACCAAAGTGTTGTGAAATCGACTTCTTTCACATTTTTAAGGTCTGGTCGAACTCCTAAATAGGGGACCTCACAATGACTTATATTCCATGCATATTACTCTTCTAGTTTCTGTGAAAATATTCTTTAAAAAATCCACACCTATTTTCCTTAAAAGCTCTTTGGAAATATTCTTTGAAAAGTCCACACCTATTATCCTTCCGATCTCTATGAAAATATTAAAAAAAATCCACGTCTTTTGTCCTTACAAGGTCCGTGAAAATATTAAAAAAAATCCACGTCTTTTGTCCTTACAAGGTCCGTGAAAATATTCTTTAAAAAATCCACGCCTATTATCCTTACAAGCTGTATGAAAATATTCTTTAAAAAATCCACGCCTATTATCCTTACATGCCCTATGAAAATATTCTTTAAAAAATCCACGCCTATTATCCTTACATGCCCTATGAAAATATTCTTTAAAAAATCCACGCCTATTATCCTAACATGGACTATGAAAATATTCTTTAAAAATCCACGCCTATTATCCTTAGAATCTCTATGAAAATATTCTTTAAAAAGAGATTCTAACTCTATGAAAATATTCTTTAAAAATCCAGGCCTATTATCCTAACGTGGACTATGAAAATATTCTTTAAAAATCCACGCATATTATCCTTAGAATCTCTATGAAAATATGAAAATACGCCTATTATCCTTAAATCTATGAAAATATTCTTTAAAAAATCCACGCCTATTATCCTTACATGCCCTATGAAAATATTCTATAAAAATCCAGGCCTATTATCCTAAGATGTCCTATGAAAATATTCTTTAAAAATCAAATCCACGCCTTATTAGAATAACCGATATAAAAAAATTAAAATCCACATAGATGTCCCTTCCTGATCGTGACATCCACAATATCGGTCAGAACTAAATGTTCATCTCTGACTATGACTAATGATGTCACAAAGTAGAACTTTCTGCGGAACTCCGCCAATTCAAAGAAAGGTAAAGTGATGAAATGGGAGGTGTTCGATTGAATTGATTAATGGACGGCTTTTGTTCAAAAGACAGCAACAAATGTTATTGATTCGATATTGAATACAACAACAAAAAAGAAACGTTCTTAGGACCTAATGATAAACAAAAGTCAGACTCAAAGAAACCTCAAATGAAAAATACAAACAAACGAAACTTTGCGTCTTTTTACAGAAACAAAGCGTGTGGAACTCGTAAAGGAAAGGGAAAAAAGAACAAGCCGCCTTTTTTATATGCCAGGTTAATGGTTCAATGAGTTTTGTTGGTTTTAACACAAATGCATGCATAAGTTATAGTTCAGCAGATGAAATGCAAAATGGTATAACTAATAAAATTTGCAATAACTAAATTATTTAATTAATAATTAAATTTTATTGAATATTTCAAATTTGTTCTCCAATTAAAATATTTCAAAATATTGACTTATCTCCTTTTGCATTTTAGCACAATCTCCCCTTCTTTTTAACATAAAAAGCTTAACTTTTTTCACAAAGCAAAAACGAAAAAAAAACAACAGCAAGATGAATTGGACCATATGTAGCAGCCATAGCGCATTTGCTACAAACATTGTAGAATAGAACCGACCGACCTCAAAAGCAAAAAAAAATCACTTTTGCATCCCACGGTTGTCATTTATCATTGATTTGAAACGGCAGAATTCATTGGCAGAACCGAAAAGGGCTAAAACTCGAGAGTGTTCATCTCACTGCTGATGGAAACTTAACCCTTTCAGTGTTTTTGTCGAATATATTCGACATTTAAAAGTTATCTCTTTCTTTGCGATTTTTCGGTTATCCTATGTACCGTTAACATTGATGTTTTTGTTTTTGCTGAAAAACAGACGAAACTGTCCGAGGGTTCAAATGAAAATTGATTTTTTTTCTAAACTCTATGCCGTTATATGATTTTAAGTACAAAATATTAGATTTTTATTCCGACAAAAAATTTTCTTGACACTGAAAGGGTTAAGCTTTACCCTAATTTTATTACTTGTTGTAGTTTTTGTTGTTGTTGTGTGGCGGTAATTTTATTGATGTCACGGTTATTTAGGGTCAAAACAGAATAAAAAATAGAACATAAAACAGATGGGGCAAGTATAGGCGACCTCTTTTAGAGGTGCTTCTAAGAATAGGTTCTCAATTTCAAATTCATAGAAAAAAGGTAACACCACCACACACGTGTTGAAATATATACCCACATATTAGCAATATATGTTTATTTAGGAACATCTTCAATTGTGGTATAATATCAACACATTTTTAAAGCATGGCCAGAATAATAGGAGTGGGAGTTTTTAAGGTTTTTTATAAAGATTATCAGAATAAAAGGCGTGGATTTTTAAGAATACATTCTAAGAATAATAGGCGTAGATTTTTTAAGGATAGGATAATAGGCGTGGATTTTTTAAAGAATATTTTCATAGGGCATGTAATGATAATAGGCGTGGGTTTTTTTAAGAATATTTTCATAGGGCATGTAAGGATAATAGGCGTGGATTTTTTAAAGAATATTTTCATAGGGCATGTAAGGATAAGTGGCGTGGATTTTTTAAACAATATTTTCATAGGGCATGTAAGGATAATAGGCGTGGATTTTTTAAAGAATATTTTCATAGGGCATGTAAGGATAATAGGCGTGGATTTTTTAAAGAATATTTTCATAGGGCATGTAAGGATAATAGGCGTGGATTTTTTAAAGAATATTTTCATAGGGCATGTAAGGATAATAGGCGTGGATTTTTTAAGAATATTTTCATAGAGCTTCTGAGGATAATAGGCGTGGATTTTTTAAAGAATATTTTCATAGAGCTTCTGAGGATAATAGGCGTGGATTTTTTAAAGAATATTTTCATAGAGCTTCTGAGGATAATAGGCGTGGATTTTTTAAAGAATATTTTCATAGAGCTTCTGAGGATAATAGGCATGGATTTTTTAAAGAATATTTTCATAGAGCTTCTGAGGATAATAGGCGTGGATTTTTTAAAAAATATTTTCGTACAGCTTGTAAGGATAATAGGCGTGGATTTTCTTAAGAATATTTTCATAGAGCTTCTGAGGATAATAGGTGTGGATTTTTTAAAGAATTTTTTCATACAGCTTGTAAGGATAATAGGCGTGGATTTTTTAAAGAATATTTTCATAGAGCTTCTGAGGATAATAGGCGTGGATTTTTTAAAGAATATTTTCATAGAGCTTCTGAGGATAATAGGCGTGGATTTTTTAAAGAATATTTTCATAGAGCTTCTGAGGATAATAGGCGTGGATTTTTTAAAGAATATTTTCATAGAGCTTCTGAGGATAATAGGCGTGGATTTTTTAAAGAATATTTTCATAGAGCTTCTGAGGATAATAGGTGTGGATTTTTTAAAGAATATTTTCATAGAGCTTCTGAGGATAATAGGCGTGGATTTTTTAAAGAATATTTTCATAAGGCATGTAAGGATAATAGGCATGGATTTTTTAAAGAATATTTTCATAGGACATCTAAGGATAATAGGCGTGGATTTTTTAAAGAATATTTTTATAGAGCTTGAAAGGATAATAGGTGTGGATTTTATGAAGAGGATAATAGGAGTGAATTTTTTATAGTTCAAAAACTTTTATAAGGTAGGATGTTTTTATATTTTAATTTTGATTTAATTGATCTGGTTTTTGATACAGTGGCCCATAAGCCATAAGCCACGTTTTTGAACACTATGTTCCAAAGCACTGTGATTACTTCCTCTTCCCTCACTTCTGTTCCAATATCGTTTAGCTATGTAAACAATACATTAACGGATGCGATACGCGGCATATTCAATCGGCGGAACATTAACTATTGCAAAAACAAGGAGAGAAAAAAAGAAGTAGAAGACGGGATAGATGTATCATTGCCGCCGGTATGGGAATGAAATGAAATATAGAGAAAACGCGTTCACAAACATTGCATGGAATTTTCGTTATTCCGTTTTCTGTTGTTGTAGCTGCTATCGCTGACGTTTTATATCTGGTTGTCGGAGCGCGGCTGTTTTGCTTCTTTTCAGAAAATATAAAAAGCTAAAGTTGAGACAAAACATTTTTCAAATTCCTCTACGTTGAAAAATGTTGAGAAAAATACAAAATAAAATGACACGAACTCACACACACACTCACTGACATGCATACACACATACGTAAACATGGAACGACAAACGTTGACAAACGCTAAATAAGCACGCACACATTTACACACATTATTGGAAGACGGGCTAAGCCTGATATTGCGGCGTAAATTGGAGAAGTGACACACAACCGAACAACTAACCAGGCACTCAGCCAGCCAGGCAGCCAGTCGGACGGGCAGGAAGGCAGTCAGGCATTCGAAAACAACGACACAAGGAGACAAAATTGAAACAGCTGAACATTTGTTTTTTCTGAACCAAACATAGCGAACCGATCCGACGGTCCGTATCAACCACAAAATACAATTCAAATGGAGGCAAAAAATAAAATTTCTCATATACATACATACGTACAACTCTTTTTTCATCTTTCAGCACACAGACACACACTCGCACACACTCAGTTACACTTGCATTCTCCCCTTTTTCTCATGTACGTGTGTACGTACATTTTTATTTTAAAAATACATTTTCTGAATTTTCTGTGAGTTTTAAACATTAAAATTGATTTTGTTGTTGTACTTCTGCTTAAGATAATGGCGAAAAATGTTTCTTTCCATCTCAAGAGGAAAAATGAAATCAAAGGTTTTTTTTTGATTTTTAAAAATAACATCAAGGGGAGACTGTCTGATAGACAGACGGACAGCAGACAACCACACACAAATGAACGGCAAACTCCATTCGCAGTGCAATTTGACTGTGAGTTTGCAACAGGGAGATCTGGGGGAACATGAACGATTTATGTCGCCAAAAATTTAAATTGGATTGTGAGGGATAACAACATTAAGGCAACGTTGCATTGCCTTCGATCGGTACAGTACTTAAGTTAGAGTCCCTTTTTTGGGGGAAATTTCTTTGTTGCAATTGCAAAATAAGCCACAGAGATAACCAAAAGTACTCGAAGGGAACCGACATGCATTCAAGTTATGTCCACGTTTGTAAGATTATTAAGTTTTGATAAAATTTGATTTAAATTTACAACAACAACAAAATCGAAAACAAACAAAAAAAGACACCGCAATAAATATTGTGAAACATTGCAATCGTGAAAAAAAGGTTTACATATTTCTATACCATCAGTCGAAGGGTTTGTGAGTGGGATTAAAAAAATCACTGTCTGTTATTTTAATAATATTTAAAACCAGTGAGCGGAGCAGTATAGTCGGACGGGGCCGACCATATGGTACCCTACACAACTTCCATGTACATCTAACTTTCTGTGGTACCACATTCTGAGCTTGGGCAATATTTCGCGATATTTGCACCCTCTAGACCCACTAGAGGTCAGCAAATATTACTAATATTCAGTACAGTCCTTCTAATTAATTGTCCAGATTCCCTTCAATGTGGCTTGTGTTGTGATGTTCGGCTTTCAATAGTGGCCTGTTATTTCGAGTCGATAAAAAAAAACGTTTTTGGTCCACTTCATCCAATATTATTATATGATCATCACCGAAAATTTAGGCGTTGTCCTTGACCAATTTCAAAGCGATGAGCGCTATATTTCCGCCCTTTAGTGGGGTAACAGGTTACTAAATATCTGAGTACGTAAGCACCTGTAAGCATATAAGTGTAACTCCCACATCCGAGTACATACGAGAATAAAATTGGTATCAATTTAAAGGTCAACCACTCCTCTTGGATATATTATCAACTTCTCGGGTCTATGTCCTTCAGGGGTAAATATATACGCTATACGATACAAATTTTGTCATTTTTCGCACAAAAGTCGGGGTCCATTTGACCCGCTAAATATTGACCGATATTTATCAAAACAGGCATGCTTATTCTTTGGCCCGATCTCCTTCTAAATACAAAAATTCGCGACGTTTGGGCCATAATTGCAGCCTCTGGACCGACTAGAAAAATGGACAAAAGTTAAGTATTTGGTCAATTTCATCCCCTAAATATTAACCGATCTTTACCAAAAACAATAGGGGTCTTCATTGGCCGGAACCCATCCTGCATGCAAAATTTCGTGATTGGTCCATAACTGTGGCCTGTATCGTGTTTACAAATTATAATGGACAGACGGACCGACACACATGTCTAGATGGACTCAGCTAGTCGAGATATGACGATCGGTGTACTTATAGGTGGGTCTAGGACCAATATTTCGCGGCGTTACAAACTATTGGGGCTGCACAAAGCTATAATACCCTGACAACATAGTTGTGTAGGGTATAGAAATTAAAAGCTATAAGGCTGAGAGTATAGAGTGTATACATTTTGCTACGCCAAAAATGTGCTTCATCGAAATATTGGGCTTATAGAATTATCAGACCCTATGTTTCGTTGGACCAAATCTTATTTACAAATGTCCGTCTGTCTGACCGGCCTGTGTGCACAATATGTTTCGAAGAAAGACTATCCGATTTCATCCAAACATTGCACAACATAATATTGCTTCCAAACATAGTTTAAGTTCGATGTTGGGAAATATCAGTCCACTTCTTCTGGTACCTCCCTCACAAAATAGTCAAAATGTTGCCGAAAAATTTATTTTATAATATCATGTAAACGGTCTATCCGATTTGAACCTAACTTTGCACACCTTATTAGCTTTACCAAAACTAGATCAAGTCCGAAGATCGAACCCATTGGGCCACTTGGATTAAATCCGAAATCTCTTCGATAAAAACATATACCTGGGGAAAACTTTATTTAACATGCTTCGGAATGTCTGATATGGGCCAAATATGCACCGTTTTGTTGTATGATTTTTTGTCATTTAAAGGTAACTTCATAGTGCCTCTCTCATAGAAGTCCTGCTCTTTATTTGCAAAAAACTCTAGTAGTCGATCTTCACAATCCTCCCTACATACCAATTTTTTATCATTTACGAAATTTTGCAGTGCAAGAAAAAGATGATAATCGCTTGGTGCCCTGTCCGGAATGTATGGCGGATGCATTAAAACTTTCCAACCAAGCTCCCGAAGTTTCTGGCGAGTCATTGTAGATGTGTGTGGCCTAGCGTTGTCCTGGTGGAACACGACACCTCTCCTGTTGGCCAATTCTGGCCGTTTGTGGTCAATTTGTCAATATCTTCAAACGGTCCAGTTGTTGACCGTAGAGATTAGAATTTAGCGTTTGGAAGAAACACATAATAAATAATCACTATCCAGTTCCCCCAAATGCATATCAGAACCTTCCTGGCCATTAGTCCTGGTTTGGCCACCGTTTGAGGTGTTTCACCCCTCTTTGACCATGATCGTTTTCGCACAGGGTTATCGTATGTGATCCATTTCTCATCTCCAGTCACCATCCGTTTAAGAAATGGGTCAATCTCATTCCGTTTGGCCAAGACTTCGCAGATGGAAATTCGATCATCCTATTTTTTCTCTTAATTGGTGTCACATCCAAACAGCGAGCTTTTTTTTTTAATCCAGCTTTGTGTAAATGGTTAAAAAAAGTTTTATGGTCAATATTTAGCTCCTGGGCGATGTTACGACTGCCGATCAACTTCGATCCGATTTTATCGACATAGTTCATATAAAAATAATGTATTTCTTTTTCCCCAATCGAATCGAAAATACGACAAACGTGGGGCTGAACTTTCTATGTGGTGTGTATTTAAAATTCTGTACATCCGTCGGGACCTTCTCGTGTGGACTCTGTCATTGCAGATTGTCAGTTAGTGGTTTATTTATGCTCTGGACAAATTAAATAATGAATTGCCGACACTGGGTTAGCAAACTGGACTATCAAACTCAACATGCCAAGAATTAAGTGGGACATTTAAAACACCGAACCTGGGAAGAAATATTTTACTCACCTGGAATCTGAATGATTCTGTATGCCAAATTACAACATCTTTGGTAGAAAAATGCGACCAAGAAGTCCAACATATCGAAAAATAAAACGACCTTTGAGCCATCAAACTTGAGCCATTATCGACATTTTTTCGCAAATAAGTTTCTTTGGTTTCAAGATCTAGGAATACCAAATTACAGCTACTTCAATTGGAAGATGTAGTCTAAACCTTAAAAATGCCGAAAATAGGTAGAGCCACTTATAGGAGGGTTGTGTAAAAACATGGACTTCTGTCGAATATTTTCGGGGAGGATGTTGTTCAATTTTCAAGAATTCCGAACTCAATTTGCAGCCCTTTCATTCGGAAACCTTCAAAATGCGGAAAATAGGTCGAAGCATTTCTAGAGGCTACATCAAAATATGGACCCATAATTGATAATTTTCTGCATACATAGGTGTCACACTTCAAAACATTTGAATGTCAAATTATAGCTCTTCGGTGGGAAAATGCGATTAAAACTTTAAAATATCAAAAATAATGGCGCAATAAAAAAAAAACGTGAAGGCTCCACATGACACACTTCTCCACACTTTCACCGAAGAAAACGGCGATAATTTGCAACCAACGAAAGAATTCCAAAAGCAATCCGAATCGTTTTCGTAGACCTACACGGTCGATTGCTATTTTGGTTCGGTCACATCCGCAAATATCTATGATTCGATCGATCAGATAAAGCACGGCGATCGTATTTTTATAACCATCGCCATAATGTTTTACAGGGTACTATATCTTTGTGCATATGTTTGTATCATGCAAAAGGAAACGAGATGGACCCATGGTTCCAACAAATGTCGAAAATAGCATCAAATTTTAGAATAAAATTAGATTTGTTTGTTCACTTTTGGCACGAATTATGGCCTTCAAACGGTCAACGAATCCGTCACACGCTGCCCGAACGTTGCTCTGCGGTATTGTGGCCCGTTCCTGGCGAAGCGCTTGCTTGAGGTGATCAACACTTTGGTATTTTTTAGTGCCAACCTTGCTTTCCAAAATACTCCAGACACAACAGTCCAACGGATTCATATCCGGAGATTTTGGTGACCATTGTGCGCTGGAAATGAAACGAGGAACCTCATTTCCTCCAAGGGTGCGGCCAAAATGTTTGGGTGCCCTAGGAATTAATACTTCCTCCAGAATATTTTCGCGATTATATTCGGCATTTATTCTGATGCCACGGTCGATTAATACGAGCGGGGAGCAACCATCGGCTGTTATGGCGGCCCAGAACTCAAGGTGATGGTGTACCATGGCCGGCGCTTGAGTAGAATTGTGTAGTTCCGGAACGAACTAGTTCATTGGAACTATTCCGAGAAAGGAACGATCGGAACTAGTTCCAGCTCTTTCTCTGATCTCGTTCCTTTTTGATCTCGTTCTTTTTTCTTTTCCTTTTTTCTCGTTTTTTTTCTGATCTCGTTCCTTTATTTTTGTGCTTATCGTCCGGCAGTTGAATCTAAAGCTTCATTTCCTTTTCATTTTTTTATTTTTGCAAGATTTTTACATTTATGGAAAAAACAAAAACGAAAATAAAAACAAAAAGAACGATGAAAGAGAGGGATTCAAAGGATCTATGTAGCAGTCGGAACTATATGGAGTAAAGGAACTATATGGAGCAAAGGAACTATATGGAAAAAACCAAAAACGAAAATAAAAACAAAAAGAACGATGAAAAAGAGGGATTCAAAGGAACTATGTAGGAGTCGGAACTATATGAAGCAAAGGAACTGTATGGAGTAATGGAATTGTATGGAGTAAAGGAACTATATGGAGCAAAGGAACTACATTAAGGTACTAGTTCCTTTTTGAAAAAGGAACGAGAAAGATGGATCCGCAAAGTGAACTAGATTGCCCAACTCTACGCTTGAGTTCTGGTGGCCAACCGAATGTGCATATTTTCAGCTTACCTCTTTGGCATGTAAACACGATCATTTTGTTTGTTTACAAACTGCTGGTCAACGAATGTTTTTTCGGAGAAAACCAAATTCGGAGATTCTCCACTTTCGGCCAAGCGAAGCAACCCTTTTGCTCGTTTGATTCTATTTTCTTACTGTTGCGGGGTTTCGACGCGGTTTTCGATCAAGTCGTTTCTTTACTTTTCGAACCATTTCTGCTAATGTTGCAGTTTTCTTTCGTCCACATCCATGACGTCGGGCTACGCTATCAGCAGTCTGAAGTTGGTTGCAGTTTTTTTTTTATCTCACCCTGTATATTCATGTCCGATTTCATATAAATGGTCCATAGTATGTACCCATGTCAGCGAATTGACATGAAAGTTTGCAGAGATTTCAGAATGACATGTGTATGGATTAATTAAAATAAGATATAGATCAAATATATAATTTTGTTCAATTTTATGTCAGTAGTCCCTAAAGATGCTATTAGAAAAGCACGTGCGTTGTACTTGGTTTATATCGGTACATATCTTATCCAAAGCGGCGAACGGTATAATATAGTCGGTCACTTTCGACTTTCGAACTTTCCTCACTGGTTTTTATGGTGCAAAATTATTTTTTTTAAATATTTTTAATTAGTAATGATGGAGATAAATGTAAATATTAAATGCCTTATTGGTAACCAATAACACCGTAGCTTACATTAAAACGATCATTTCCATATTGGCAGAGCTTTTAATAAACATTTAATAGTCTTAACACTTCATAAAGTTGTAAATTAGACATTTGTAATGGCTGTTTTTTTGCTTTTATAACAACTCCAAAAACAAAATCATACTTTAATTAACAGCAATTAACAGAATTTGCTATAATTAAAACAAAACAGACAAAAAAAGAGACAGAAACACATTTACACTAAGATACCGGCTACAAATATGGATATATGTGAAGTAGACATACACACACGCACAATCTGTGTAACATCTGGGGACAACAACAAAAGTTATATTGCAAAATAAGAGAGAAAAAAAAAACGAAAACTCCAGTAACGTTTATAAAAGCTGACAATTGTTACTAAATACAGAAATGACATTAGTAGTGTTTTATTATTTCTTAAACATTTTTTAATGTAAATAAATTATTAATTTTTGATTCGATTAAATGAGCTGCACCCACACTACAGGATCAGCTGTATAATTATCCTTACTATTTAATATTTTATTCCGCTATTTACATAAAACCCATCTAATATTTGCCTTAGACTATCTATATAAGTGCAAAATGATTGTTCGTTTTCACAGTTTCGTTCACGTCATAATATAAAGATTTGCCCCGACCATACCCGCCTCTGAACCCCCTTCAGTCCCTCTCAAAAGTGTGGAAACATTATTTACAATTGGAGTGCAACGCTTGCTTGCATTCATTATTACCGACATTTAAGAAAATATAATGCAGTCCAGAGCTGTGTGTGTGCGGATCTCTAGAGCGTTGCAGTGCATTTTACATTGTTTTTAATCGTGAAATCATTATATTTTTCCAACGATTGCATTGTTGTTTTTTGTGTGCAGTTTAACTTCTTCGAAATAAAAAAAATGAAATAGTAACACGGATCTACAATGGCACTGGAGTTTGTTAATCTACTAATAGAAGGACCGGAAGACATACTATAGAGGGTTTTAAAGGGAGATAGTCTACATGTCATCTAAGTCTATTAGTGATAAAATTAAGAAACCCGAATGTCGTATTGAAGATCTCTAGGAGGTATATGTAGGTCTGCTCTACAAAATACATCTTAAAGTCTTTTGTGTGTATGTTAGCTTCAAAAGTTTTCTATAAACAAGTAAAATGGTTGCTAAATTCGGCCGGACCGGACTTTTTATAACCGACACCATGTGTTTTGCACTCAAAATTTCGAGAAAAGGTAGAGTACTTCATTTGTTGACTATGTCTTTGTAACTGGCCACCTGGTAGGATGTTTATTAGGGAAAACTAAATTACAAATCCTCATGATGGGGAATAACTTTCAACCTGCTCAAAATTAAGCAGGGCATTAATAGGTGAGCCATGTGAATACTTAAACCGATATTGAAAACTTTCTGAAAATACTTTCGATATGCCAAGTGACTGCTACTTAGAAGCTAAAGCAAACATCTTTAAATGACCTAAAATGAGTCAGGTGGGTCCTTCTTTATATGGGCGCCATTTCATACGATAGACTTTTATGAAATGTTTTCATGAGCATGGAATGTCAAAAAAGGACCACTGTGGTTACTATAAACTACAGACGTAATTCTGAATTGAAGTCAGTAACAGTGAAGAATTCTTATACATTTCACAATTACCGACCCTATTTTAATGAGACTTTCCACTTCCATCTTCTCTCTATGGAAGACTTTTCACAGTATCTGATTCAGTATACCAAAAAATTTCGAGCTAGCGAAGACCGTTGCCTTTTGTAATTGAGGAATGTCTATTTTCTTCACTAGCTTTTATTGTCTCGATTATGGGGACAATGTTTGTCAAGGTTTAAATTTTAATGGGTGCACTTCCTCATGGGTTTATTTTTTAGTTTAGTCATATTTTCATCGATCACTACTTATCAGAACTTTTCTCTGTAGCGCCGGTGGCTCATTACCGCATGTTGCCGCGCTCCTTTCTTACTTGAAGTCTGGTTGGTCCTTTTGAGATATCCAATCTTTACGAAAGATTTCGATTTGACTCCTGGATATTAGAGCCAGCTTCGCCGCCCTCAGTTGATGGATTATTTTGGCCTTTTTTGAGGGCTTGGCATACCTCTGCATTTCCGAAGACACAATCTTCTTCAACGGTTCCGAGGAAGTGGAAAATTCTTTTGAGTATCAGTTTGCTGTTCGCATTTGTTTTCTCGTTTCGTTTTGGGCAGTTTCTGCTTTTTGTGCACTTGATAGCAGCTATTTCCTTGTCGTGAACTCAGCCTTGTCTTTTCTCACTTTTGGTCCCATCTTATTACTCTATTCACTACTCCAGCATTTTAAGACGGTTATATTGGTCTTTCTTTTGTGTTCCCACTGGCAATTTGAAATGCTTGTCTCGGAAGGCTGAAATGGGTCTAAAATTTATATTTGTTGCGTGCTTGTAGCGATAACTTCGATTACAGTATCTGCTGAAATTAACGGGAGTACCTGCCATTTGGCCTACATCACAGTGGCTGAACCACAGGCGGAATGACGACCACAAGCACCGAAGTGTTGCACCAATTGGAGGACATGCTTGATGAGGGACGAAGCAACAACCCTCGCAAAGCTCCCCAGGGGGCCACCCCAGGGGGCCACAACAAATGTCAGGCTGGATCGACGGCTGACACACGCGGTACGGCTAACCTGCGATCAAGTTAGTTTGACACAAGTCCGGACTGGTATCCCAATACAAAAACAGACAACCTAATACATTTACCACGTTACCACAGCAGCAACACCACAATTGGCAAGCAGAACACTGCCATTGATGAACACAGGACACAGGCAATTAACATGCTGTCCTCACGGACTGCACCAAGGTCCCAAAGGACCGCACCAACGGACAACACAACACAAACACGCAACAAAATCGCCTTCACGATGCTTAGAGTACGTGGGTACCTACCTTGCGGTTTTGCAACTCCACACCGAGCCACAACTGTACCCGCAATTTTGGTATAAACCACCTCCAGCACGATGCTTCCCGAAGGACCAACACCAACTGCCAGGCTAGAACCGCAGACCTAGGCGCCCTGACACAAAAACGTTCGGTAAGGTTCATAGCCGAAGCTATTATCAGTAGTACCCAAACAGTTCGAGACTGGTCACTCACAGACTATAACCTCTGCCCAGCTTCATAGCCAAAGCTACTATCATTAGAACAATCGCTGAAAGGGGATACAAAGCAAAAGTGACCACCAACATCTCACGACATTAATAGCCACCATGCATCTCACTCCTCCCAACCATTGCTCCACAAGCCTCCTAGTTCAGGAATGGTCCCCCACAGACCAACTTCACTGACAGCCTTCACGACATCCACATGAGGCGTGGACCTCGTGAAAACTATTGGGACCATGTAAAAGTCCACGAGGCAACAGCCAACGGCAGCCATCTCGTCCCTCGCCAACCGCGGCACCAACACCCACCGCCACCCGTTGCCTGCAAGGGGGCTACGCACGAGGATCACCTCCACTAATTACTATCCTTCTCCTAAATCCTTCACGAGCAAAACTACTCAAACAACTAAGGGTCCGATCGTCTTCAAGAACCCTACAGAATTCACACCCCGCCCTTTCATTCCTTATACCCATATTTCCTAAGTCTCTAGTGTCTTCATAGAAACAGCATTCCATCAGTATATGCTTTCAGTCTTCAGTCATCTTGCAGCCACATACATCCGTCAGGGACAGGTCTCTTTTATGCTGAAACGCATTAAGACAATCATACCCTCTCAGTAAGAAACTAGTACTTAAGGCGAAGCGAAAATCTGGTTGGTCCACTACGAACGTTTCGACTACAGATTGTGGGTGCCATCTGTAGTCGAAACGTTCGTAGTGGACCAGCCAGATTTTCGCTTCGCCTTAAGAGATGTTTACTCACAATCGCAAGATGACAACGGGGTGTAATATATGGACAGATCAATGATCTCCGTCTGTATTAATTTATTTAGGCTCTGCATCGTAACATTATTATTATTTCTTCCATATATTTATACCCTTCACCACACTTTGGTACAGGGTATTGTGTCTTTGGGCATATGTTTGTAACAGGCAAAAGTAAACGAGATATACACATGGTTCCTTTTGAGAATATGCATATAATCACTTTGTGGGTCGATTTATGCATGTCCGTCCTTCTGTCTATCCATATTAAATTGTAAACAATGCACAGGTCGCATTTATGATTCGAATTGGATGATATTTGGCACAGCTCATTTATTTGGCCTAAGGACGAACCCTATTGAAAAAATCGGTTAAGATTTAGATATAACCTCCATATATATTTTCGTCCGATTTAAGGATAATGGTGTACCAAAGCCCCTATATATCTTTCGATTTGCACGAAATTTGGTAAAGCGTACTGAATTAAGTCTAAAATTATGCGTGCTTAGTTTCGCAAAAATCGATTCAAATTTAGATATAGCTCCCATTTATATAATCGTTCAATTTTATGTAAATAATGGGTCAAAGTCCCTATTTATCTTTCGATTTGCACGAAATTTGGCATAACGTATTGAACTAAGTCTAGAATGATATGTGCTAAGTTTTGTGAAAATCGGTTCAGATTTAGATATAGCTCCCATATATATCTTCGTCCGATTTTATGTAAATTTTGCACCAAGGTCCCTATATATCTTTCGATTTGGACGAAATTTGGCATAACGTACTGAATTAAGTCTACAACAATGAGTGTTAAGATTTAGATATAGCTCCCATATATATGTTCGTCTGACTTAAGGCAAATGGTGCACCAAAGCCCCTACATATCTTTCGATTTGCACGAAATTTGGTAAAGCGTACTGAATTAAGTCTAGAATCGTGTGTGCTAAGTTTCGCAAAAATCGATTCAGATTTACATATAGATCCCATATATATATATATATTCGTCCGATTTTATGTAAATGCTGCATTTAAGTCCCTATTTATCTTTCGATTTGCACGAACTAAGTCTGGAATGATATGTGTTATGTTTTGTGAAAATCGGTTCAGATTTAGATATAGCTCCCATGTATATTTTCGTCTGATTTTATGTAAATTTTGCATCAAGGTCCCTATATAACTTTCGATGTGTGTTAAGTTTCCTGAAAATCGGTTCAGATTTAGATATAGCTCCCATATATTTTTTCGTCCGATTTAAGGTAAATGTTGCAGCAAAGTCCCTTTATATCCTTCGGTTTGGACGAAATTTTGCACAGCGTAAAGAATTAGGTCTAGAATTATGTGTGATAAATTTCCTGAAATCGGTTCAGAGTTAGATATAGCTTCTATATCTGACCAAATAAAAAATTTAGTATCTGTTGCAGAATGGCATGATCCAATTTCATTGTACTGGTCCTTTAAAAATGCGACGTCTGTTAGAATTCATCTGTTGAATATACCCAAAGTGGCGACTTTACTACTTTCGTTACTGGTTTAAAATTTGGTTTTCACTTTCGTCAGCGTTAGAGGAGCGACTGAGAGTCTTAACAATGAAGCCAAAGGTATCAACAATGCAGTCAGTACCCTGAGTGCAAAACGTAACACCAATTGCCTCTTTAATCCCAGTTCGCCAGTTTAAGGCTCCTCCATCGATGGATCCCTGCCACTCTGCCATTTTCTGCGAGGTTTGCAGTTACCGACTATATATTTATGCAGGCAATATTTTTTGCGGTAATTTCGAATTGTGGATTTCATTTTATTTGCGGTCAAAAATTTGTAACTTGATCCTTTGTATTTTTAATATTTTCTGATTAGAGTTTTAAAAATTTTAAAGTCTTCCAAACTGTAGGCTAGTGTAATCGAAATTATATGATTACTCTGACTTTAGCATGGAGCTTTGATTCAGTTGTTAACTATTACTGCTCTGTTGCTATAGTTGTTGTCGTTCTTGTTGTTGTATAAGACAAATGTTGCACATGCGCATTTTACAATTTCAGTTTCAACAATTCATTGTTGCTTGCGCATTGTGTTTCTGTCTGTCTGTCCAAATGTATGAATGTTCGGTTGTGCCTTTTGGGAGTTCGTTGTTGCTGTTGTTGTAGCTATTAATGCATGTGTATCATGTGATGATAATGGTCTTGTTGTTGTTGATTTTTGTGTGTGTTTTCCAGCTGTTACATTTTTTTTTGCAACAAAACAATTGAAGGCTTTATAGACAAAAATATATATTTATAATGATTTTTGTGTGTGCACGTAGATAACTATGTTAGTAAGGCTGTGTAACATTTGAACGTTGAATGCAATGATTTTTTGTTTGTTTGTTGACTGTTACTAAATTGTAAATGTAATATTCATTTTTTTCTACAAAAAATAAATGAAATATTAATAAAGGAGCCTATGACGATTTTTGTTGAGGTAGGTAAGCATTATTATACCCTAATTTTCAGGACCGTCAGGACATTTGAACGGTTACTTTATGAGGATTTATTTGACAAAAATGCAAACGAATTGACAATTAAAGCCACTGGGTTAACGAAATCAGTACGGGTTAACGAAGCGTACTATAAAACAAATATGCCCTTCACCCACTGTGGTACAGGATATGATGTCCTTGAAGAAGGAAATGAAATAGCCCCATAGTTACATTTGAGGGTATATACAGGATCATTTTCTGAGTCGATTTATAGATGTCCGTTCGTCTATCCACGTATTATTGCAAACAAAGTACAGGCCGCCTTTATGGTCCGAAAGGGATAAAATTTCATACAGATCATTTATTTGGCCCATGGAAGAACCCTATGGAATTTGCTAAAAATCCTATACACACATACATAATTTTCTGTTCCACAGAGTGGTTTAGGGTAAAAATAAGAAAAAATAATTTTCAAAACACTATTTCGGACATTTCAAGGGACCTCTTAATAAGACGGCCTGTAGAGTGACCCCCCATTATGAATTCAATATTATTTGCTGCTTAAAGTTTTGTTGTTTTTTTGCCACGCAATTCAGAATAATGCATTCATTTGTCTGTTTGACTCTCTTACGTTGTGAAGTTTGTTTCATTTTTAGATTTGCACGAAAAATAGAACACGAAGTCAAGCAGAAAATAAAAAAAAAACTAATAATTACAAAATATTTTGTAATAGCAACAATGAAAGAAAAACAACAATGAAAACAACGCATAATATTTTATTTAGAAAAATTAAATATTTGTTCAATGAATTTCAATCCGAATTTTAGAATTATTTATAAGTTTTCAATTAAAAGAAAAAATACGAGTACTGACCTTCGAATTTCGTTGAGCTAGAAACTGTAGTAGATTTTTTGTTAACAATTGGACACCACTATATATAACAAAAAAAAAAAAAAAAAAAAAAACAGTAAGGAAAGTAGTAAAGTCCGGCTGGGCCGACTATATGATAACATTCACCACTTTGGGTATATTCTACATATGTATCCTAACAATTTCATGACAACATTCCTTCGAGGGAAATTGAAAATATGTCAACTTAATATATAAGTGAACCGACTAACCCAATCCATACAAACTGTACGGATTTTCACGAAACTTTACACACATCATACTACACTCAGTTCAGTACGCTATGCTAAATTTCGTGCAAATCGAATGATTTATAGGGACTTTGGCGCACCATTTACCTTAAATCGGACGAAATTATATATATGGGAGCTCTATCTAAATCTAAACCGATTCTCGAAACTTGGCACACACCATTCTGCACCTAATACAGTACTCTATGCCAAATTTCGTGTAAATTTAAAGATATATAGGGACTTTGTAGACCCATTTACCTTAAATCGGACGAAAATATATATGGGAGCTATATTTAAATCTGAACCGATTTTTAGCCCACATCATTCTAGACCTAATTCAGTGCTCTGTGCCAAATTTCTTTCAAATCGGACGAAAATATATATGGGAGCCATATATTAATCTGACCCAATCTGAAACTTAGCACACATCATTCTAGACTTAATTCAGTACGCTGTGCCAAATTTCGTGCAAATCGAAAGGTATATAGGAACTTTGGTGCACCATTTACCCTAAATCGGACGAAACTATATATGGGAGCTATATCTAAATCTGAACCGATTTTCTCGAAACTTGGCGCACATCACTCTGCGCCTAAATCAGTACTCTATGCCATATATAATGCAAATCGAATGATATATAGGGACTTTGGTGCACCATTTACCTTAAATCGGACGAAACTATATATGGGAGCTATATCTAAATCTGAACCGATTTTCTCGAAACTTGACACACATCACTCTGTGCCTAATTCAGTACTCTGTGCCAAATTTCATGCCAATCGAATGATGTATAGGGACTTTGGTGCACCTTTTACCTTAAATCGGACGAAACCATATATGGGAGCTATATCTAAATCTGAACCGATTTTCTTGAAACTTCTCTGTGCCAAATTTCATGCAAATCGAATGATATATAGGGACGTTGGTGCCCAATTTACCTTAAATCGGACGAAAATATATATGGGAGCTATATCTAAATCTGAACCGATTTTTCCCAATTTCAATAGGGTTCGGTCTGGGCCAAATAAGTGACTTGTGCCAAATTTCATCCAAATCGGATTATAAATGCGACCTGTACTTTGTTTACAATTTAACATCTACAGACGGATGGACGGACGGACATGCATAAATCGACTCAGAAAGTGATTCTATGCATATTCTCAAAGGAACCATGTGTCTATCTCGTTTCCTTTTGCCTGTTACAAACATATGCACAAAGACATAATACCCTGTACCGCCGTGTGGTGAAGGGTATAAAAATCGATGGAACTAATATATTGGCATATCAAATGACATATTTAAAATTTTCTGCATATGCTACAACTCCTAGAATGTTTGTTATTGAATATTGGATACTTCGTTCCACATTTAGGGTACCCCCATTCAAAATACCAAAAAAATATTTCTAATTTAATATTATGACAAAAAAAAATTTGAACAGCATACTACACTAAGTCCAGATTGATGTATGCTAAGATTTGTTGGAATTGGTTTGGATTTAGATATAGCTCCCATATAGTTTCGTCCGATTGAGACAATATTTTGAACAGCGTACTGAATTAAGTCCAAATTAATGTATGCGAAGTTTTGTTGGAATCGGTTCATATTTAGATATAGCTCCCATATATAGTTTCGACCGATTTTATGTAAATGGAGCACCACACTGCCTCCGATGGAGACAACAGTTTTCCCAGCGTCTATTCTATCTGCATTATATTAGGGTATTATATCGTCGACCCCGGCCGACGTTTGATCTTTCCTTATTGGTTAGAATAAAAGAAATGAAGTGCTATAGATAGAGCCAACATTGATGGAAGATCTTATTCTTACTTTAAATAGACTGAAGATATATATATAAGATATTCTGTAGATACAGGTTTCCTGTACGTAGAGGGCTTTTTAAATATTTTTATATGTAGAAGACCTCTTAAATATCTAAGATGTTCTATAGGTCTTCTATAGAGGGAATGCCTTTAGTAGGACTCCTACATATGTAAGTCGTTCTACACAGGCTTTCTACTCGTAAATGAACAGTTCATTTATAGATAAAATACAATATTCAGTTCCGCAAGAAGGAATCGAATAGGTTTTACAAATCGTCTCAGATAAAAGATATGTGGATTTTTTTAGATTTTGTAATATATTTTAATACTTTTTCTACACACTTGAAATAGGCATTTAGAGTATTTTCCACAGATCTGCTATATAATGAAAACTTTCTAAAAATCGTCTACGACTTTACTTAAATAAGTTTCCATAAACCAAATACTTCACTTACAACAAAACGTTTGCTGGGCAACAATTCTTTCTTTGGCAGATGAAAAACGCTTGCGGTTGTTTTTTATTTTGTTTGTGCGTTGTTGTATTTTTAGCACAACATCGATTTTCTCGCCATGTTTCCTATTCACTCTGCACACTTTTACGCACTTTTTTCATTATTGGCAAAGAAAATTGATCTCCCGCTGATTTGTTTGGGATTTTACATTTTTAGAAAATAAGATTTGAATGATCAAGTAAAGCGTAGTATTGACCGGATTTGATTTTTTTCTACAAAGCGAAGCAAAGTGCGTTTGCATCCATTTTAGACATGAGATTGATGTATCCGCTTCCTTGCAATAATTGTTTTATGATTTTAAACGAATTTGTTCGATTTTTAGAATTGTTAGAAATGGTAAAATGTTTTAAGATGGCGAGAGGAGGAATTGTTATAAAAAAACATAATAAAAATAGGCTTTGATTTTTAAAAAGAATTATCAGCATATATATATATATATATACATTCTTTAGGGCTTATCAGAACAATAGGATTTTTAAGAATAAATAATAAGTGTGGTATCAGTAATAGTGTTCCGAATATGCCAAGTTACATATAAATCCTTTATCTTTTACCATAATGCTTCCTATTTATAAAATATATTTTTAGTTCTGTTGAATTTATTATCTATATTTAAGGATAATATTTCTTATAAACTCCACTTTCATTTGTAAACTAACTTTTGTTTTTATTTATTTTTCAGGTAAGTTCCTGTAACATGTATAATTGCCTTATAATTATAATAACCGCAATAATAAGGTATGGTATAAAATAAAATATAACGATATATACCAGTCTTTAGGAATTATGACAGAATTATCAGTATATATAACAGAGCACCACAATTGCATTCTGATATTAATATTATTCATTGGATGTTTCGAAGCGTTTTTATCCGGTTCGAAGTATTTTTTAGCCCAGTTTATATACGAAATATCGTAACTTTTAACTCCTCTGGACATATTTATACCCTTCACCACACTGTGGTACAGGGTATTATGTCGATGTGCATATGTTTGCAACAGGCACAAGGAAACTAGATAGACACATGGTTCCTTTTCAGAATATGCATAGAATCACTTTCTAAGTCGATTTAAGCATGCCCGTCCGTCCGTCTGTCTGTCCATGTTGGATTGTAAACAAAGTGCAGGTCGCATTTATGATCCGATTTAAATGAAATTTGGCACAGCTCACTCATTTGGCCCAAGGACGAACCCTATTGAAATTGTGAAAAATCGGTTCAGATTTAGATATAGCTCCCATATATTTTTTTCGTCCGATTTAATGTAAATGGTGCATCAATGTTGCTATATATCTTTTGATTTGCACGAAATTTGACATAGCGTACTGAATTGAGACTAGAATGATGTGTGTACATTTTCTTGAAAATCGATTCAGATTTAGATATTGCTCCCATATATATTTTCGACCGATTTTATGTAAATGTTACACCAAAGTCACTATATACCATTCGAAATTTGGCATAGCGTACTGCTTTAGGTCTACAATGATCTATATGTCCGCCATACAGTCTATTTATTTGGACCTATTGAATTTAGAGAAAATAGGATCAGACTCAGACATAGCTCCTATATATAATTTCGTCCGATGTGATGCAAATGGTACACCAAACTCCCAAGGTTAGAATAGCGTACTGAATCGACTCTAGAATGGCGAGTGTTAAGTTTTGTTGAAATAGGGTAAGATTTAGATATAGCTCCGACATATATTTTCATCCGATTTCATGTAAATGGTGCACCAAACTCCGAAGGTTTGTTTGATTAAGACGAAATTTCTGATTATGTATTGAATTCAGTCTGTGTTAACTTTTGTAGAAATCGGTTCAGATTTAGAGGTAGCTCATTTGTATATTCATCCAAGTTTATAATATTGTGCTCAGTTCGGACCGGACAAATGGTACGAACAAGGCGAAAATAGTTCGAATATTCTTATTTATTATCTTCAGAGGGACTGATATTATTCTGAGGACTTGTGACAACAACATTGGGATATTCCTGTACTGATTTCATGATTTCAATGCTAATAATATGGGGCAGTGCAAAAAAACCCCTCATAAATCCAAGTTTTTGCTTCTGTTGTAATTTTTCACTTTAAAAAGCAAGACCAAAATTTATTGTACCCTCTGCATAAAGTCCAATTAAGGGAATATGCGCTTTGATGCCATTAAAAATATGTCTCATGGAAATATCAGTACCAATGCCACTTAGAGTGTCATGGGACCAAATTAGTTTCCGACAATTCGGTCCGATCAATATCGAAGGGAGTAACGATTTTAATCCCAATATCCCACACCATAACATTCCTTCTAAACTTAAATCAATATTTTTTCCTATTTCTTCTTTTGGTAGCATCGTGATTTTACATGGCATCGTCATCTTACTCGGTTAGTTGTCGTTGTTTCCGCATCTTCCCACGTTAGGTTATTGGTGCTATTGTTCGTCGCCAGGTTTTTAATGGTTCGTGAATTTTTGAGGATTTATTCAATCGTCATTCAAGTCATGTTGTAGAAGTTTATCTTAAAGTGTAGCCATTTCCTAAATTTAATCTGTTTTTTTATGGGTTCCTAGTTCGTTATGTTCCACAGCTCTACACTACTTATGGTGATGTGCCACAATACTTGTAGCATTGTGGTGTTATGCACACGGCATCGATTTTAGCAGAATCCATTTTATAAAGGCTTTGACTATTTTAAGCTAAGTTTTCCTGGATATATGTGAGCTTCTTCATACACCATTCTGTACAATTTCAATGCTTAAGATGAAGGATATTGGACCTGAAAAATAATGAAATACCAACATGCAAACGGATCCGAATCCGTAGTGATCAAATCATTCCACAACCTATATAATATTCGAAGATGGTATATCGCTACATTCTTTCAAGTACATCTTCGCAATGGGTCAAAGTTGCAAATGTAATATGAAGCTAATTGTGAACCCAAATTCACCTAAACATGTAACAGGTCTGAATATGGGACCTATTGTTCCACGCTTTTATTTCCTAAAGCTACTAAACGTAAAAAAATATAAAAATTCGTCCATTTTATATGAACCGAATTAATTATACAATTTTATCCATCTACTGAACATCGTACTAATTTTTACAAATCTAGATAATTGAAAATTATGAGACTCATCGATAAGTCCCCTCGGGTACCTCTGTCACGAATTCGCACAATTTAATTTTTATCGCCTCAATCCAATAAATTTTATAAACTTTTGCCAGTCTATGGTAACTGCGGAACTACGAATTTACTACTTTCGGCTAAAGATTCAAGAACAGTCCATGTTACTCATACTATTTTTATAAATTATTAGAAAATTTTCCAAATAAGATTTATAACCTCAAATGCGTATATAAGCTCTTAATGGGTCAACATAATTCGTTTTATCGTTTTTCGTTTGTATTTATTTATTCGCATTAATTAATAAATATTTTTTGACTTGATCTTTCATCGTCGTTATAATTTCATAAAATTTTGTTTTTTTTTCTTCACTCACGACATAATGCCGTTGTGGCCATTTTAATGCCATTCAACCTTGTGCAAAGATTTGGGCAACATAAAAAATATATTTCAGTTTTTTTTTTTTGATTTTTTCTCGCAGCATTAATTTCCATTGAATCATAACAACGTCAAGCAGGGGGTGGATATTAACGCCCAACATTTTATTTATATATGTACACATACATATATACATATGTATGTATATGCAACGTCACATTATAAATATTTATGAGCGAATAATCTTCTGTTCATCTGTTCTTTATCCAACAATAACAAGATTCTAGCTAAAAATTCATTTGTTGCCAATTTTTCATTTTCATTCTTATTGTTGTTGTTGGTGTTTTTCTTTGGGTTCTCATAATATTTCATTTTTGAATTGATCAAAACATATAAAATTGTCGAATTTATATTAATGAAATGACGGTTGTTGTGATTGTCAGTTTCGAGATTTCAAAAGGGATATTTCATTTTAAAATTGCGTATGTACAGTGGGCAAATAATGGTATCGGCTTTTCACAAAAAAAAAAAAAAAAAATAGTTATATACTTGATATATATATTTTTTTAAATCCATTGACTATTTTGCTCCACTGTTTGCTAGATTTCATTTATTTAAGTACAGTGAGCCGTATTGGCATCAATGGGAAATGGCAGTCGGTATAAATATGGTTCTCCGACAGGAGTTATATATTGATACCCTTCACCCCACTGTGGTGCAGGATATTTTGTGTGGTAAGTTTCGAGAAAATCGGTTCAGATTTAGATATAGTTCCCATACATATTTTCCTCCGATTTATCCAAATTAAACCTAGAATAACCTATATTGTCTTATTTCGTAATGTCTACAAGATATTGTACATATGAGCATCTCTTGTATTTACCAAAAGTGGTGAAGGGTATCATATAGTCGGCTCCGTCCGACTTTTGAACTTTCCTTCTGTCCTCTAGATTTCATATATGTACAGGTTACTACAGTAGCATTAATGTCATGTCTTTATGAATAAAATTATCCGACAATTAGCTATAGATTTTATATTTTATATTAGATACGTATATTTGCTCCACTGTTCTCAAATATCTAATTTTTTTATTTATTTAACAAAACATTGACTGACATTTGCAATTCGTTTTTCGGTTTGTCACTTGAAATACACATTGGACTTGGATACTTTTCTTTGTGCAAAAAAGTAAAATTTGCCGCCAAAAAAACAATTCAACTCTCTATGTTTGTGGGGGTCTCGATTCTGTCTGTCATATCCGCCCCAAAATGAAAAACTCTGCAGGTGGTAAAGAATAAAACGAAGAGTCTTTGTTGGTGCCGCGATGCGTTTAAACGATCACACACGTCGCTCTAATTTGTCTACGTGTTTGATTGGCAATAACATTTGTTTTATTGTATTACTTATTTTGTTCGAAATTGTTGTTATTGTAATTTCGAGTCTAGAAAGTATTATGTCTTGGGTGGTATTGTGAATAACGAAGTAATCTGAATCCGAATTCAACGAAACAAAATACACGTCATTCAACGAAACTTAACAAACGCATCTAGACTAAATTCGGAACCTCATGAAAAATTGCGCTATAAGCGATATGCGATACGTGGGAGCTAAATTAAAACCTATTTCGGCAATACAATGCGCGTAATTATGAACTTAATTTGTGCTAAATTCCGTACCGGAGAATGATTGAGACTTATTGTAACATCGTACGAAACTATATATGTATATGAGCTTTATCTAAATCTGAACTCGATTTCACCTTTCTATACAATGGTGTGAACGGACTGTCCTATTTGAACCGAACTTTGTTGGGGGAAATCCATTATTTTTTCGTCGAAATGTCGATAAAATCGAAGAAATGATCAAAGTTGACCGGCATATTAGCAGCGAAAACGATCGTGGCCAAAGAGCGGTGAAGCACCTCAAACGGTGGCCAAATCAGGACTCACGGCCATTAAGGTTCTGCTAGAGTTTTTTGCAAATAGAGAGCAGGACTTCTATTAGAGTAAGGCATTATGAAGTTACATTCAAAATGTGTATACAACAAAACGCTGAATATTTGACCCAAATCGGAAATTCCGAAGCATGTTAAAGCATGACATTCTTTTTTTTCGACCTAATATATATTAGCTTTATCTAAATCTGAACCGGATTTCACTAATTTCAATATGGTTTGTATTAAATTGCAGCATGATAACTCTCGAAGAGGGTGAGGTCTTCCGCAGAGTTGGCAGGGACGAGGTGTGGCATCCAGACCTAAACCTAGTATGAATATGGGGAATATCGGTCCATTAATTCTGGTACCTCTCCCATACTGAAAGCGAACGGACTATCCGATTTGAACCAAATTTTGCAAAATCTATCCAACCCTGTATAAAGTTTGAAGATGTGACTCATCAGTCCCATCATTCTAGTTCCTACTATTAAAAAGACTATCTGAAGTCCAAAAATGGGAATCATCGATCAATACCAACAGGAGTGGTACGTTCCCCAAAATGTATCAACATTTGAAATTTTTAATCCAATATCCATTCGCTTTATAATTCAGATTTGATCAAAACATCGCAAATCGTAATACTATTACCAAACGTAGATCAAATCCGAAAATATGACTCCACTCATTGTTGCACGTCTCCTAAAAAGGTTCAACATTTTAAAAACTTGTAATAACCGATTTTATCTATTGATTGTACATTTTAATATTATTAAATCCTATGGGCAACTTCTTCCGAAGATGGGTAATATCAGTCCACTCCTTTATAACATGCAAACGGATTATCCGAATTTAAGGAAACTTTGTACAACCTATTATTTTTAACCACAGCACATTTGCAAAAATAGCAAACAAAAATTAAAAACATTATTTACAATAGAGAGCATAACAGAAAAAAAAACAATCAAGTAGATGGTTTACATTGACAGATTTATGTGTCTGACCCAATTAAAATTATTATTATAATAAGTAGTTATCTCACTGAAATTTGTTTTTTTTTTTCATCTTTTACACTACATGCTCTTTTGTTAGATACATATGAATCGGATTGTTTTGTTCGCACACCGACTTGTTCGAACATAAGTGTTTTTGTCCAACATTTTCTTTTAATTAGTTTAAGTGGTGGTGGCTTGGAAAAATATGCTTTACGAAAAGGGAAGCGATAAATATATTTAGTTCCTTTAACAAAATATATTATTACGAATTCACAAAGTCAAAGTGAGACGATGCAATAAAAGTTTTTGTACACTTTTGGAACTTTAAGCTAATTAAGAATATATGAATGAATATTAGTTAAAAAATAAAAAAAAAACATTAAAAAAAACTCATGCCTTTGTCCACGCCTTTAAAAATGTAAGCTCCAAAAGTTCACGCCTTTAAATGATATTTGAAAAAATGAAAAAAAATTTAAAAACCGTCATGTACGGTAGTAATAAAAAAATATTTTTTTTCTTTAATCCACTATCTGGTAGTACTGACAACTTAAATAAACTTTTCTGGCAAAATATTTTTTTTTGTAATCCGGAAGATCCTAAAGGTAAATTGGGATGTTCGTTGAAAAATATTCTACAAAAATCCTCGTCTTTGGATTGTTGTTGAAAAATATTCTTTAAAAAATCCACGTCTTCGGATGGTCATTCAAAAATACAAGCCTTAGGATGGTCGTTCATAAAATATTCTTTAAAAAGTCCACAACATTGGATGGACCATGAAAAATATTGTTAACACGCCTTTGGATGGTCTTTAAAAATATCCTTGAACAAATTCACGCATTTGGATGGTCTTTAAAAAATATCTTTTAAAAAATTCACTTTCAATGAAAAATAATCTTTAAAAAATTCACGTTCCATGTAAATTATTCTTTAACAAATTCACGTTCGAAGGAAAATATTCTGTAAAAAACCACGCCTTTGGATCAAAAAAAAAAAAAATTCTTCAAAAACCCACGCCTTTGGATCCAAAAAATATTCTGTAAAAACCCACGCCTTTGGATCCAAAAAAAAAAATTCTTCAAAAAACACGCCTTTGGATCCAAAAAAAATATTCTTTAAAAAATCCACGCCTTTAAATCCCAAAAAATATATATTCCTTAAAAAATCCACGCCTTTGGACCCAAAGAAAAACATTCTTTAAAAAAATCCACGTCTTTGAATCCCAAACAAAAATAAATCCAAGCCCCTACAGGCCAAAGAAAGAGGTTAATTCAAAATTCCAGGTCTGTATAAGCACATGAGAAATTTTCTTTAAAAATCCACGCCTTCATAAATCCATGAAAAACGCTCTCAAAAAAATCAAACCTGCATAAATCCCTGACAAAATTATCTTTACCACGCCTGTTGTGGTCCTTAAAATTCTTTAAATGTTCTTAAAAAATACACGTCAGTTTAAGCCCACTACAATATATTATTAAATCCACGCATGTAATACTCCTGTTCTTAATGCACGACTGTATAGGTCCATGAAAAAATATTTTTTCAAAAAATCCAGGCTTATATTCTTAAAAAAGCTAGGCCTATTGAAACATTATCTTAAAAAATCCTCGTTTCTATTGGCCCTTGAAAAATATTCTATAAAAAACTATGCTTACTGTGGTCCTTGAAAATTTCTTCTTTAAAAATCCACGCCCTTGGTTTGATCCTTGAAAAAAAAATTCTATATAACTTGTAGTTCAATGTTTAGGATTTATGGCCAAGGGCATGAGGTGAAATCTTTCCAATCTAAACTATCCCTTTAAATATGTTGCATTTAAAGGATTGTACTTTACTTTCAAAGAATATTTTTTTTCGTTATTTTTCTCGTTTCTATTCATACTTCATTATATGAAAATTCCTTCTATTTTCTTACTTCCTCTCTGGTTCGTTTTGAAGAATTTAACTCATGAACATACTTCACATTTTTTCCTCCTCTAACATAGTTGTCCCCCCATACCATTTCCTTCAATATTTTATGTTTGTACATAGAAATACAATGAGAAAATTGGGGACATGTGAGGGATACAGAAATGTTATAAGTTATAAGATTCAAATTAAATGTTATACATTTCTACTTATTTCCGAATAATATTAAAAAAAATTTTTCAAAAAAAACCTACTTTTATTAAAATAATAAAATTGCATTCATGTGTTCAGCAAGATTTTTTTTTTTTTTTGATTTTATAACGACTCTATATCTCCCACGTCCCATATATATCTTATACTAATCTTGAACAACTAATTTTTCCAGTGTATTACCGAACGCACACATGTACAACTGTATTACCTTTTCGACATAAACATTAAGCTCAACTTTAAATGAAAAAATAGAAAAAAAGAGGAAAATAACAATGAAGGAAAAATAAATAAAATAAAATGACAAAGAAAGAAATGGAGTGGACAACACTTGTCACTCACTTTTAAGTTAATTTATGCAGCAACAGGAACAACAACAACAACAGCAATAATGACGACGACATTAAACAAAAGACGAAACAACAAGAACAACAACAGCCTGAATGTCATTCTATATATGCATGAACAGGGGAGGGTTAAAATGTAATGGAGTTTTAAGTTCAAGAGAACGTTGAGAACCAACTTACCATAAATAGTTGACGGTACACTGAAGCTGTCTTGTGCCAATGAAGGATTACAGAACAAATAAGTCAAAAACAAGTACATAAAAAAGTTGTTAAGTTGTGGCGAGTCGAACTTTATATACCCTCCAGGGCCACTTTCAAGATAGGCATTTAATAAAAATTTTTTTAAAAAATCCACACCTATGTTGGTCTTTGAAAAAATATCCTCTCATGCATGTACGCCTATATTGGTCCTTGAAAAATATACTCTAAAAATCCACGCCTATATTGGTCCTTAAAAAATATACTCTAAAAATCCACGCCTATATTGGTCCTTAAAAAATATCCTCTAAAAAATCCATTGTGGCCCATGTAAAATATTTTGTAAAAAATCCACGCCTATTGTGGTCTCTAAAAATATTCTAAAAAAGTCCTCGCATATTGTGGTCCTTAAAAATATTTTCTTTAAAATCCACGCCTACATTTGTCGTTAAAAATATGCTCTAAAAATCCATGCCTACATTTGTCGTTAAAAATATGCTCTAAAAATCCACGCCTACATTGAACCTATCAGAGACCTTGAAAAATAGTCTTTAAAAAATGCACGCCTTTCTAAGCCCCTAAAAATATTCTTTAAAGAATCCACCCCTTTCTGAGCCCTTTAAAAATATTCTTTAGAAAATCCACGCCTACATTGAACCTATCTTGGTCTTTAAAAAATGACTTTAAGAAAATAAAAGAATCCACCCCTTTTGAGCCCTAGAAAATCCACGCCTATCTGGGACTTTGAAAAAATATTCTTTAATAAATCCACGCCTATCTGAGACCTTGAAAAAAATATTCTTTAATAAATCCACGCCTATCTGAGACCTTGAAAAAATATTCTTTAGAAAATCCACGCCTATCTGAGACCTTAAAAAAATATTCTTTAATAAATCCGCTCCTATCTGAGACCTTGAAAAAAATATTCTTTAGAAAATCCACGCCTCTCTGGGACCTTGACAAAATATTCTTTAGAAAATCCACGCCACTCCGAGACCTTGAAAAAATATTCTTTGGAAGATCCACGCCGCTCCGAGACCTTGAAAAAATATTCTTTAGAAAATCCACGCCTCTCTGGGACCTTGAAAAAATATTCTTTAGAAAATCCACACCTCTCTGGGACCTTGAAAAACTATTCTTTAATAAATCCACGCCTGCCATAGACCTTAAAGAAATATTCTTTAATAAATCCAGCCTGTCTGAACATTTGAAAAAATATTCCGTACAAACTCCGCTCCTTCATATAAACGCTAATAATAACAAATTAGTTTATATAATAAAAAATTAGATATTTCCCCTCACTTTTTATTTAAACACTTTCCTCAACTGTCTGACTTTCCATTTGCATTTTTTTGTTTTTCTTGACAACTGAGGAGAAACAAAAATATCACATCATTTGTTGCTAATATATGAATGGATCTATGGATACGTACTCCTGACATTTATCGAGTCTTTCGCATAGAAAGTTTACTGTTCACATGAATTCGACAAGAAACAAGTGTCGTTCGTTCATGTTTGCTGTCAGTTTTCATCAGTTGTTTTCTTCTTCTTCTTGGTGTCTTTCGAGGAAATCATTAAAACAGTCACTCAGCCAGCGAGGCAGACAACCATCCATCCATCCGTCCATTCACAATCTTTGGGCTAACGTCACACAAAATACAAAATGACATCCAGAAATGAACTGCAATGAAAAAAGAAATAATTAATTGTCTAGTATTTTTGTGTGCAAATCAATTCCGACGAGATTATTGATTGATTTGCACAATGACTTGGTGCGCGCTGGGAGATAATGAAAGATAGCCACGACCATAGCTACTGACCACAACAGTAGCTTTAGCTGTTGCAGCATCAGCGACAGGCATAGTGACAGTCAGACACTGCTTGAAGATTAATTTCATTTGGGATTCAAAAGAAATACAAAATGGAGAATGAACGGAGTTAACTGTGTGTCGTTTTTTCTTCCCTAATCATTAGATATCCTTTCGCAGAAATCTTTTCAAAATCAGATTTTTTTTTTAAATTTTTTTTCATTTTTTATTTTTTGATTTGATTAATAAGTTTGAATCTTTGTGATAAGAATGAACATTTTTTCTGCACAATTTTGGATTTTTGGTCTCCTTTTCCCAATTATTAGTATTGAAAAATATTTTTTTTTATCCTGCTCTTCCAGTCCAAGCCAATCCTGCCTGAGCCCTTTCTAAAATATTCTTGAACAAGTCCAGTCCTGCCTGAGCCTTTCTAAAATATTCTTAAGATAATTCACATTTCCGACAAAATATTCATTAAAAAATCCACGCCTGTGTGTGGCGTATATTCTTTAAAAATCCTCTTTTATGTCAAGCCTCTTTTAAGTATTGAAAAAAATGTCCTTTAAAAAATCCACGCCTCTATTAGGTATTGAAAAATAGTCATTAAAAATCACGCCTTTTTAACCCTTCACCACACCGTGGTACCGGGTATTATGTCTTTGTGCATATGTTTGTAAAAGGCAAAAGGAAACTAGATAGACACATGGTTCCTTTTGAGAATATACATAGAATCACTTTCTGGGTCGATTTATCAATGTCCGTCCGTCCGCACGTCTGTAGATGTTAAATTGTAAAAGTACAGGTCGCATTTATGATCCGATTTGGATGAAATTTGGCACAAGTCACTTATTTGGCCCAAAGACGAACACTATTGAAATTGGTAAAAATCGGTTCAGATTTAGATGAAATTTGGCACAAGTCACTTATTTGGCCCAAGGACGAACCCTATTGAAATTAGTGGAAATCGGTGCAGATTTAGATATAGCTCCCATATATATTTTCGTCCGATATAGGCAATCAAGTCCTTATATATCTTTCGATTTGCACGAAATTTGACACAGCCTATTGATTTAGGTCTAAAATGATGTGTGTTAAGTTTCCTGAAGATCGGTTCCGATTTAGATATAGCTCCCATATATATTTTCGTCTGATTTAAGGTAAATGGTGTAGCAAAGTCCCTATATATCATTAGATTAGCACGAAATTTGGCATAGCGTAATGAATTAGGTCTAGAATGATGTGTGCAAAATTTCGTGAAAATCGGTTCAGATATATATTTTCGTCCGATTTAAATGTAAAAAGTAAATGGTGTCCTTGAAATCGGTTCAAATATAGATATAGCATAACTTCCATATATAATTTTGACTTGATCATGTTGCATAGGTTGCAGAATGACATTTGTAGCGATTGATGTCAGTCGGTTTAGATATAGATAAAGATCACATATTGAAGTTCGTTCAATTTCATGTCAATGTTCCTTCGAAAAGGCGACGTCTTTTAGGATACATATGTAAAATATACCTAAAGTGGTGAAGGGTATCATATAGTCGGCCCAGTCCGACTTTACTACTTTCCTTACTGGTTTATGTATGGAAAAGTATTCTTTAAAAATCCACGCCTATTTTTGGTATTGAAAAAAATATTTGGCATTTTATTAGAAAGCTCACGCAAATTCTCGCCTTAAAATATATAATATTGCCTGCCCCACCTATTGTGGACCTTGAAAAATATTCTTGAAAATATTAACGCCTGTCTGAACCTTTAAAAAATATTTTTTAAAAAAATCAAACATTTCGTAAAAATTAAAAAAACATATTCTTAAAAATTGAGTTTATCCCGTAAAAATTATCTGCTTTCCGAATCATCTCTTAATCTCTAGATATGTATTTCAATTTTATTTCTAGTTTCTATTTTCCTTTTTTGCCATATAGTTTAGCATCTTCATTTGGCTATCTGACGAATTTGTCGAACACAAAAGATGAGAAAAAAAAAACTACTTCGCCATTGGCTTTGACAGAAATTGCTGTAAATTGATCCAATTCAAATTTGCTTAACTTAATAGGGAAAAAAGATAGACGAAGAAAAAAACTCTCAACAAAAAATAGAAATAAAACTTTGTTTTTTTCTTGTCTGATTTCAAAATAGACACAGGACGGTAGACGATCAAATACTATTACAAACACACGCACACATGTTTATATTTTAAAGGGCTATGTCTGTGGGCTCTGTTTTTTTGCCGCTGTGTTGTTGTTTGGCGATTGAATAGCCTGTTTGCTTGCCAGCCCGATGTGGTTAAGTCGGATGGATGAATGCATGAATAGTCTGGATGTCTGTCATCCAACCATTTTGTTTGCGCCCAAACCACCAACCGTCATCATCATCGTACCGAATTGATGCTACAAAATAAAGTGAGAAATCTATTCGTGTTTTTTTCTCTCAACTTGGTATTCAATTTCCAGACTGAAACCGAAATGATGTGTCGATGTTTATTGGGTCATATCTGGTAATGATGATAAGTCGGAATATTGGAAACCCGGAGGTACTAATATTTATGCATAAGGTGCTTAACATGTAACTTCGAATAACTTATATATTTTTAGTATAGTTTTCTATTACAGACCCTTTAAATCTGATATAGCCTAATGTCCAAGTGTGTGCATGTGTGTGCGTATGCAATTGCGTTAGTCTGTGGAAACAGCATGCAACCGCAACATGAAATCTGCGAATATGGTTTTAAATGTAATTGACTGACAAACTGCAGTCAGATTTTGGCATCATTCTTTTCGTTTGTGAGTTTGATTTATAATTTTTGGTGATACTGTAGGTGATGACGACAGGGCCAAGATTATTTTTTTGTTTTGAAGTGAGTTTTGAAACATTTTTTCAAAGACCAACACAGGCCCGGATTAAAAAAAACATTTTTAAAGGACCGCCCACAATAGGTGTGAAATATTTTTTTTAAATGCCATGCAAATCCCAGAAATTTTTAGAACAATTTTTCAAGTACCAGTCCATGCAGGGTGTGGATTTTTAAAGACAATTTTTAAGGCCTGAACAGGCGTGGATTTTTAAAGACAATTTTTAAGGCCTGAGCAGGCGTGGATTTTTAAAGACAATTTTTAAGGCCTGAGCAGGCGTGGATTTTTAAAGACAATTTTTAAGGCCTGAGCTGGTGTGGATTTTTAAAGAATATTATCAAGGGTTCAGGTTTTTAAAGAATATTTTTTAAACGCTCAGACAGGCCTGGATTTTTTTTAAAGAATATTTTTCAAAGGCTCAGACAGGCGTAAACCATTTATAGAATATTTTCAAGGACCGATGCATTCGTGGACCTTTTATAGAATATTTTTCAAAGACCAACGCGGGCGTGGACCTTTTATAGAATATTTTTTCAATGACCGATGCATTCGTGGACATTTTATGGAATATTTTTTCAAGGACCGATGCATTTGCGGACCTTTTATAGAATATTTTTTCAAGGACCGATGCATTTGTGGATCTTTTATAAAATATTTTTTAGTCTATTTTTTTCAATAATAAACCAGCCAAAGCGAAAATTTTTTAATAATATTTTTTTCAAAGGCTCAGATAGAAATGCATTTTTAGAAGAATATGTTTTCTACAGAAACAGATTCAACACTAAATCATAGTTATCTTCATCCATCCCCAAGCCTTTTATCATGTTAATTCTGTTAATAATTTTATTCAACTTTTATTTTGGGGCATTGTATTTATTAACATTTTTCATCTGCCCATTTCGTTTGAATTAAAATCAAATGACTTGGCAAATATGTTTGGAATTTAATTTGGTTATGCCAGCCAGCCAGCTACCAACAGCAGCTCTCCATTGGAGCAACAACATGACCATTGTATTTCATGCTATGATGATTGTAATGACTTTGTTCATTCATAAAATTGAAAATTTGCATAATTTTCAATTGAATGCATTTTTGTGGAGAAACGAACGTAAGAAAATCTTACATTGCATTGCAATTATAAGCAAAATCGTATGCAATGCAGTTTTATGATTTGGGGTAAATTTTAAATTTTTATGTTGTAGCAATGTAGCAAACTATTTTTGGAAACTATTATGAATGGTTAAGACCATCCAGGATAATACAAATACTAAACATATTTTTCAAAGTCCATTATAACCATTTCTTAAAAATAATTTTCAAAGCCTCGATTATTTAAGAAATGTATTTTAAGGTCCATTTTTGGTCTTGATTTTTTAAAGAATATTTTTTCAAATGCTCAGACAGTCGTGAACTTTTAAAAGAACATTTTTTCAAAGGCTCAGACAGCCGTGGATTTTTTTAAAGAAAATTTGTTCAAAGGCTCAGACAGCCGTGGATTTTTCTAAAGAATATTTTTTCAAAGGCTCAGATAGGTGCGGAGTTTTTACAGAATATTTTTTCAAAGGCTCAGACAGGCGTGGATTTATTAAAGAATATTTTTTCAAAGGCTCAGATAGGCGTGGAGTTTTTAAAGAATATTTTTTCAAAGGCTCAGACTGGCGTGGATTTTTTAATTGAAAAACTATTCAAAAGCTCAGACAGGCGTGGATTTTTTAAAGAATATTTTTTCAAAGGCTCAGACAGGCGTGGATTTTTCTGAAGAATATTTTTTTCAAAGGCTCTGAGAGGCGTGGATTTATTAAAGAATATTTTTGCAAGGACTCAAACAGGCGTGGATTTATTAAAGAATATTTTTCCAAAGTCTCACAAAGGCGTGGATTTTTTAAAGAATATTTTTTCAAAGGCTCAGACAGGCGTGGATTTTTTAAAGAATATTTTTTCAAGGGCTCAGACAGGCGTGGATTTATTAAAGAATATTTTTTCAAGGGCTCAGACAGGCGTGGATTTATTAAAGAATATTTTTTAAAGGACTCAAACAGGCGTGGATTTATTAAAGAATATTTTTTCAAGGACTCAAACAGACGTGGATTTATTAAAGAATATTTTTTCAAGGACTCAAACAGGCGTGGATTTATTAAAGAATATTTTTTCAAGGACTCAAACAGGCGTGGATTTATTAAAGAATATTTTTTCAAGGACTCAAACAGGCGTGGATTTATTAAAGAATATTTTTCCAAAGTCTCACAAAGGCGTGGATTTTTTAAGGAATAGTTTTCCAAGGTCTCACAAAGACGTGGGTTTTTTAAGGAATATTTTTCCAAAGTCTCACAAAGGCGTGGATTTTTTAAGGAATAGTTTTCCAAGGTCTCACAAAGACGTGGGTTTTTTAAGGAATATTTTTCCAAGGTCTCACAAAGGCGTGCATTTTTTAAGGAATATTTTTCCAAGGTCTCACAAAGGCGTGCATTTTTTAAGGAATATTTTTCCAAGGTCTCACAAAGGCGTGCATTTTTTAAGGAATATTTTTCCAAGGTCTCACAAAGGCGTGCATTTTTTAAGGAATATTTTTCCAAGGTCTCACAAAGGCGTGGATTTTTTAAGGAATATTTTCACAGATTTTTTCAAGAGATTAGATAAGCATGTATGGTCTATACGTCCGTTTGCTGTTCACTGCAGTTCATACTGCCCAATTTCTTCATTTATCCCGCTGAAAATGTCCTTACGTCTTATACTATCTTATCAAGCCATTCACTCGTCCAGCATTCAATGACAATTATGTCGACCATATATTCGTTTTTAGACTCAGCCATGTGTTATCGTATTTTAAGGTATTTACCATTAATTTATTTTTATTCTTTCATTCAAATGAAATACCTATAAAAATTCATTCCAGTTAACTTGTAATAAATCGGAAATCTTCCTGCTCATAACTCACAAATATAAGTGAGTTGAATTTATAAATCACACATAAATCTTCAACAGCAGTAGCATCCTCATCGGGCTCATCATTAATGTCGTTAGCAGGAATGTGCGCAATTTTGCAATATTAAGCAACTTTCAGGCCAGCCACAATGTTGCAGCATTTCATTGATGGTTTGGGTGTGGTGGGGTAGCTGTATTCCCGACTACCTCCACACATTTTTAATAAAATGTGAAAATGTTGCAAAAAAAGCGACGAAGAGATAAGGTCGAAGGATGAAAGGAATTTTTCATTAACCTCATAAATGTTTATTGTTACAACTGAATCTGTTAAGGTTATTTGCTTTATTTTGTAGTTGTATAAATATGGGTGTGTTTGGGTGTGCGGATGTGGGTGAGAGAGTCAATCTGTGCAAAAAAAAACACAACAAAATATACAACATTGTTTCGTAATAATTGCAATAATAATAACGGTAATGAACAAGAGTATTTCCCACATTTTCAACAACAACATCAGAAAAAAAATTATAATAAAAAATTCATTCGAACACATACACTCCGCCACACACGCACACACACATACAGCTACACAACAAGAATGTTTGGCATGTCGGTGAAATACAACATTCACATTCGGTTATTTTACTGCTGTTCACATTTGTAAAAATGTGAAAAATCTTAATTAACTTCGTTTGTAACTGCCGATTGTTGTTTAATATGAGGAAGGTGGGGGAGGAGGTGATGTGGGGGGAATTATAGTATTTTGATGAATGCTCTTTTGTTACCTTTGCCCTTTATAGTTTTTTTATGAATATGTTGTGATTTTTTTTAAATAATAAATATTCGCATTGATTTGCATTTGTTCCCGTACAAAATTCAATTGACGCAAAGAATGTTGCCTGTAGACAAGCCTCGTCAATTGGAATGGGCCCAAAGAGTCACCGAAATGGCCGAAGATGTTTGGTGCGGCGTTAGTGCGAAACGGTCATTGGACCGTTTTTCTTCCAAAATGAAAATGGCCATGCTGTTACCATCAATCAGGAGCATTATCGCGACATGATGACCAATTTTGTGATGCCAATTATTCGTCGAAAGCGTATGAGGCAGTTCTGATTTCAACAAGACAGCGCTCCACCGCACACAAGACACATAACAATCGATTTTCTGAAGAATTTGTTTCCGGGCCGTTTAATGTCGGAAAGTGGTGATTTGGACTGGCCACTAGTCTTGGGCAATCTCGTTCAGTTCAGTGATCGAACGAACTAGATCATTTTTTTAAAGTGAACTAGGTCGTTCACCTCGTTCAGTTGCTTATATCGTCCAAATGGTTACTCAGTTCAATTGGCATGACAGCGTATACCAATTAAGATCTGACAGTTCAACCAACCGTAAAGATCATTCGAAGGACGTTCCTATATATTTTCTCCACTTTATTAATGGGTGGTGGTCGATGGCAAAATTCCGTTATATTCGGCAGCACACTTGTTTGGGCGGTAGATTTTGCTCCAGACACCTTTGCCTCTTTTCCGTAGTTTCTAGCTCCAAGGTTGTCTATGGGGGGTGATTTGCATTTAAATGTCGCTTCATATTATTTACTGACCTTCCAGCTATACATAAAAAATTGTTCTTATTTGACGCCGTTCAGCTGTTAGTGAACCTTTGAACAAAGTTAGTGAACCTTTGAACAACACTGAAGGTGTAGAAGAAAATACAATGTCGTTCAGTGACCAACGGCGTTCATTGAGCAAAGTCGTTCAGTGAGCAAAGTCGTTCAGAGACCGACGGGGTTTGGTAAACAAAACCGTTCAATGAACGAAAATAACAAATACTGAACTATGTCGGTCACTCGTTCAGCGGACTGACTCGTTCAATTGAACTAGGTCGTTCACGAACGACACAAGCCTACTGGCCACCGCGTTCGCCCGATTTGACGCCATCTGACTTCTTCTTGTGGGGATATTTGAAGTCAAAGGTTTACCTTAACAAGCCAAGGACCGTAGAAGAGCTCAAGGACAACATTCGTGAAGAAATAGCCGCTATTCCGGCCGAAATGTTGGCAAAAACGATGAAAAATGCAGCAAAAATGGCACAATACGTCATCAACGCCAGAGGCGGCCATTTGAGAGATATCACATTCAAAAATTGATGTAAACAAATCTACTTGGAATAAATTAAATGATTAACATTGCCAACCGCCAAATTTTTATTTTTTCTTTGATTAAAAAAAAGAAAAATGGGTCCGTCGTATATGGGCAACCCTGGATATTATTATTGATACATAGTTATTGCTAAAAGCTTCAAAAATTCCGTCGTCGGTAAAAATATTCGTATATTTTTTAAATGAGATTTTTTAAATGTGTTCTTCATTTACTTTTATTTCATTTAAATTTTTTTTTAAGCAGCCATGAATTTTTTATAAATATTTATTCAATCTACAAAAGTGGCTATGTATTCAATTTATCGGATTTTTTTAAGAATAGCTGGATTTTTGATATTTTTTCAAAGATGTTTTAGGAACAAGGGGAAATATTTTGAAGAAAATATTTTTTTTTTTAAATCTAACATTGGTAAAATTTCATATTATTTTTTTAAATAATATGAAATTGGCCAACTATGCACCGTTTTGTTTTTCATTTTAAAGGTAACTTCATAATGCTCTATTTGCAAAAAAAACTCTAGTAGTCGATTTTCACACTCTTTTCATAATACCAATTTTTATACCCTTCACCACACTGTGGTACGGGGTATTATGTCTTTGTGCATATGTTTCTAACAGGCAAAAGGAAACGAGATAGCCACATGGTTCCTTTTGAGAATATGCATAGAATCACTTTTTAAGCCGATTTATGCATGTCCGTCCGTCTGTCTGTCCATGTTAAATTGTAAAAAAAGTACAGGTCGCATTTATGATCCGAATTGGATGAAATTTGGCACAGGTCATTATTTGGCCCAAGGACGAACCCTATTAAAATTGGGAAAAATCGGTTCAGATTTGGATATAGGTCCCATACATATTTTCGTCCGATTTAATGTAAATGGTGTATCAAAGTCCCTATACATCTTTCAATTTGCACGAAATTTGGCACAGCGTACTGGATTAGGTCTAGAACGATATGTGTTAAGTTTCCTGAAAATGGTGTACCAAAGTCCCTATATATCTTTTGATTTCCACGAAATTTGGCATAGCGTAATGAATAAGGTCTAGAATGATGTATGTTAAGTTTCCGGATAATTTGTCCAGATTTAGATATAGCTCCCATATATATTTTCGTCCAATTTAATGTAAATGGTGTACCAAAGTCCCTATATATCTTTTGATTTGCACGAAATTTGCCATTATTAATTAAGAATAGAATGATGTGTGTTAAGTTTCCTGAAAATCGGTCCAGATTTAGATATAGCTGCCATATATATTTTCGTCCGATAGATAAATGGTTTACTAAACATCCCAAGGTAGCCGATTGACAAAAAATTTGGCACAACGTACTGAAGTTAATATAACCTAGCTTGAAGCCATCTGACCAAATGATAAAGTATAGGTTGCAGAATGGCATATTTATGGATCCATTTTCATGTTAATGGTCCTTCAAAAATTTGACGTTTGTTAGGATTTATCTGTTGAATATACCCACAGTGGTGAAGGGTATCATATAGTCGGTTACTACTTTCCTTACTGGCCCTCGAAGTTTCTGGCGAAATCTGCAGATGTGTGTGGCCTAGCGTTGTCCTAGTGGAACACGACACATCTCCAGTTGGCGAATTCTGGCCGTTTCTGATCAATTGTCGGTGGTTAAAAACAGTTTTATGGTCGATTTTTAGCTCCGATTTTATCTTTAACATCAAAAATTCCTGAAGGGAATCTACGAATCCAAAATTGAGCGATGTGTTTTAGAGAAAAATTGTTTTCCGAGAGTTAAAGTGAAATAATATGTTCTAACGGTTTCCCAGGCGTACATTTTCAAAAACTATTTTTTTCCAATATTTATATGCTTTAATTTCTATAATTATTAATATTATAGTTTATTAATAATTGAAATAATTGATATATGTTTCTCATTTTCGTTTCAGGTAAGTTCCGTTTGCTTATTGGGGTAGCCAGAAAAAATTTGGTTAAGTATATTTTTGATTTTAAAAAATAAATGTTTTCAGATTTCTATGCTCTTGAAAATAGTTATTATTTGTACTATGTTGCAATTGTACTATGTACTATGTTACAAAAATTTCCAATTTGTACACATCAGTCCTTGTCCATTTATTAGACATTGCACACCATTTGCACACCAATCATAATCCTAATATCAAATATTAAAACCACCTTTATTTTGTGATATTTCTTAATTTTCGTACGAATACCAATTTTTAATATTCAGCCTATATTTGTCCATCCCATAGTCATTGTACTGAACCGAAGAACAATTTTGTAGTTTGCGTATGAGTGTTGACATATCGTATACGCTACATAAATGTTAAATCGTTCATGCGGTTTTATATTAGGCACAGTCGAATCAAAAAAAAAAAAATAAATAAATAAAATAATAACATTGTGAAAAAGAGAGAGAGAGAGAAATGTGTTCAAAGAATTAATTAAAATCGATCAATCATTCAGAAGAAATATTATTAGCAGATTATTAACCAAATACGAAAAAAATCCCTTTCAATGTATGTATATAATTGTATTCGGACTGACGGAAATTAAAACCAGTAAGGAAAGTAGTAAAGTCGGACGGGGCCGACTATATGATACCCTTCATCACCTTGGGTATATTCTACAGATGAATCCTAATAGACGTCGCATTTTTAAAGGACCAGTAAAATGAAATTGGATCCATAAACATGTCATTCTGTAACCGATACTAAATTTTCCATTTGGTCAGATATAGAAGCTATATCTAAAACTGAACCGATTTCAGGAAACTTAACACACATCATTCTAGACCTAATTCATTACGCTGTGCCAAACTTCGTGCAAATCGAAAGATATTAAAGGACTTTGGTGCAAAATTTACATTAAAACGAACGAAAATATATATGGAAGCTATATCTAATTCTGAACCGATTTTCAGGAAACTTAACACACATCATTCTAGGCCTAATTTATTACGTTGTGCCAAATTTCGTGCAAATCGAAATATATATAGGGACTTTGGTGCACCATTTACATTAAATCGGACGAAAGTATCTATGGGAGCTATATCTAAATCTGAACCGATTTTTCCCAATTTCAATAGGATTCGTCCTTGGGTTTATACGAATATTTTTCTTTTAATTTGTATTATTATACCCTTCACCACTCTGTGCTACAGGGTATTATGTATTTGTGCATATGTTTGTAACAGGCAATAGGAAACGAAATAGACACATGGTTCCTTTTGAGAATATGCATAGAATCACTTTCTGAGTTGTTTTATGCATGCCCGTCCGTCTGTCTGTCGATGTAAATTTGTAAATAAAGTACAGGTCGCATTTATAATCCGAATTGGATGAAATTTGGCATAGGTCACTTATTCGGCCCAAGGATGGACCCTATTGAAATTGGGAAAAATCGGTTCAGATTTAGATATAGCTCCCATATATATATTTAACCGATTTAATGTAAACGGTCCCTATATATCTTTCGATTTGCACGAAATTTGGTACAGACTAATCATTTAGGTCTAGAATGATGTCCGCCAAGTTTCGTGAAAATCGGTCCAGATTTAGATATAGCTCCCATTTATAGGTTCGTCCGAAATTAGGTAAATGGTGGACCAAAGTCCCTAAATTTCTCTCGATATGCACGAAATTTGGCATAGCGTACTGTATTGAGTCTAGAACGGTGTGTGTTAAATTTCGTGAAAATCGGTTCAGATTTAGATATAGCTCCCATATATATTTTCGTCCGATTTAATGTAAATGGTGCACTAAAGTCCCTATATAACTCTCGATTTGCTCGATATTTGGCACAACGTGATGAATTAGGTCTAGAATGATGTGTGTTAAGTTTCCTGAAAATCGGTTAAGATTTAGATATAGCTCCCATATATATTTTTGTCCAATTTAATGTAAACGGTCCCTATATACCTTTCGATTTGTACGAAATTTGGCACAGCGTAATGAATTAGATCTAGAATTATGTGTGCCTAGTTTCCTGAAAATCGGTTCAGATTTGGATATAGCTCCCATATATATTTTCGTCCGATTTAAGGTGAATAGTGTACCAAAGTCCCTATATATCTTTTGATTTGCACGAAATTTGGCACAGCGTAATGAATTAGGTCTAGAATGATGTGTGTTAGGTTTCCTAAAAATCGGTTCAGATTTGGATATAGCTCCCATATATATTTTCGTCCGATTTAAGGTAAATGGAAATATTTTTAACAACGTGGTATACCGAATAGCATGTATCAATTTTGCTATAAATAGTTTTCCATAAATTTTCCCCGTATTAAGCAGACGGCTCTAAATCTGCTCTAATGAAATTAAAGTTAGGATAGGTTGGAGAAAGAGGGAACATAGACATGATATTGTTAGGATACATATGTACAATATACCCAAAGTGGTGAAGGGTATCATATAGTCGGCCCTGTCCGACTATAGTCGGACTGGGCAAAAAATCATCAGCTTGTGTCCATTGTTTTCAATAGCCATACATGACAATACATATTTTATTGTATTGCACCCTTTATTCACTTTAATTAAAATACACAATAGAGTTTGATTTACTTTATTTTTTATTTATTTCAATAAAATTTATTTATTTATTGAATTTGCTCGCAATGCATCTGATACTTTTTATGAAAGTTTTTATTAAAAAACCAATAAAAATTAATAATTTATACTCACCAGGAAATTTAAGACGCTTCGATTAAAAAAATGGACAAACGTGTAATAGACCCATATCAAGGTATGAGTCTATGTTGGAAAATTTCGACGAGGAGGTTTTTTGTTCTTTGAGAAACTTAAATACCACTATATAGCACCGGCGATTTGAAGTGCGTCTATGACCTTCAAAAACCCAAAATGTATCGGAACTGTTATATGAGGGCTATACCAAACCATGATTCTATATTGAATATTTTCTGTAAAGCGATTTGAAAAAAAAATGAAAACTGCAGACACTTCGATAAAAAAATCCATATAACAAAAAATGATGCTGAATATACCAAACCATGGACTTTATTAAAATATTTCTACCATAACATTTTGCAGCCTTGTAGAAGTGGAATGCCAAATTACAGCAACATATTTTTCAGCCAGAAAGTACCTAAAATGGTTCGGGATCGTTATACGACGATATATCACACCATGGAGTTTTATTCGAAATTTTCTGAAAAAAAAACTTTTTTTTTTCTGAAAAAAAAAATTCAACTAAATCCTTAAAAAGTCCCGAAAATAGAGCGGAGCCTATATATGATGGATAAGCCAGCATTTGTGGGTGGTACCTTAATATGAGAGCTATACCTACATGTGGGGCCAATATATCTCTACAAAATTGCAAAGCTCTATACTGAATATCTATCGTTATTTTAACAGCCGGATATAAACATCGAACTGTATTCTGATCAACGAATACTTCAAGATGTAGCAAACGGAATAACAAATGTTCAGCCTGTTTCTGTAAAATGGTTTCGAAGAACGTGTATTTTTTTTAACAAAACAATATTTTTACATACATATATAAAATTTTGATAGCAATTCATTCGAATTGGTTCGGATTCGAATTTTACTGAAAAATACTGTTGATATACATTCCATTTTATTATGGGGAAGTATAGTTGAAATATTCTCCATACTTCTGGAGAATATATTAAAAATAAAGGTATCATATGTGCGTATACGTTATGAATGAAGCTCATAACAATTATACGGCACTTGGTACATTTATGGCACTCCTAACGTGTAGGGCCGAAACCCACCACATTTCGTCATATTTCATTACTGAACCTATAATATTAGAGGTAATATTTTTTTAGATGCCTGTCAATTTGGCGTTCATAACTGTATTCGTCAGCGCTAATACACTTCACAAACTCCAACACGCCAGCTATTACCACCAACAATCCTTCATTTGTTTTTGTTCACATCGCATATTTTGTTAACTAAGTTAATTCAACAGATTCGCGCTGATGTGTTGGCATGTGAACATCCTGAATGACTCATGTCCACTTTGATTGTTAGCGAAATATGAATTTGAAAAATCCCATACAGGATCAAGAGAATATGAAGTGCTGAGTGGCCATCATTTTTTTTTTTCTTTTTAAAATTCTGTTGTTTGGCGAATATAAACACGGCCAAATTCCAGAATCAAACATCATTGCGAAATGAAAAAAATACGGATTCATACAAGGTCCACCAAAAATTCCAAAGTGCAGGAGATGAAAAACGCACACACATATATACACTTACAACAAACGATACTGCTGCCGGCCTCGCTGAAGACATGGAATCCCTTGACCAGAAGAATCAGAACTTTAACAACAATCAGTTGATGTTGTACAAATTCCATTCCAGTGCAATATGAACAAAATTTCCGGAATACCAGTGAACGATGATGATGATGATGATGGCGATGATGCTGCTGCTGACGACGAGTGTGGTGGTGGTGTTCCAACTCATATGTGATGAAGAACAACGAACTACAGCTATTTTGCTTATGAATCTCTGATTTCTGATTGCTGTTGGTTGTTCATGCCACCATGACGAACTGTCAGTTTTTGGCATAAAAGTCAATTCACATACGAACAACCACCCATCCACACTCACAAATGATCTCCTGGGCAAACAGATATCCATTCATTCAGCTACAGCTCTTAACACGCCGAATCATGTGTCCACTGCAAACAAGGATATATTCATTTTTTTTATTCGTTTGTTTGTTGGTGTTCATATTGCGGACGGAAATGAAAAACATCTGTATTATTGTTAGTTAAAATATATGTGTATGTATATGTGTGATTTTTGTATGTGCAAGAGTGTGTGTACATATGTGTGTTGTGCATCTTTTTTAACTCTCAATTCATTTTTCCTGTTATATTGCTTTTTATTCATTTGGCTTTTGTATTTTTTTCGAACTCCTCGTTTTTGGTGGATATGTGTGCGTGTGTTTGTGACTTCCGGTTTTTTGTTGCTACTGAAACCCATTATATTGTTGCTGCTGATGATGATGTTTATTTCCGTTTTGTCTATTGAAACACCTCTATTTTGTATGGCTATAAAAATAGTTTTGAAGTTTAAAGGGAAATGATATGAGGATATCGGAATAAGGAATGAAATTTTTAATGCGGTATTAAAATTCTAAAATTGATTTGCTGAAAAATCGGGCACATTTATTTCAAGTGCCATAAGTTGTAGTATATATTAAATTTATTTGCAACATCCCGAAATATTCACCGGAGACCCTATAATGTACATGTTATTCTTAATCAGAATACAATTTTATGTCGATGTATGCATGTCCTGCCTGCCCGTCTGTTGAAATCACGATGCAACACGCATAATTTAAGATAGAGCTTGAAATTTCGCACATCCAGTGTTATTACTCCTAGGATTTTGGGTATTAATTATGAGATATATCAATCCCCGCCCTCATATAACGCTACCACTAAATATTCTCTATTTTGGTTATTATTGGTACGTTAATTGAGTTCTGGTTCGAACGCAAACGTTGTACTATATTATAGCCTACCCCCATAATGGTACCTGAAAAGGTTGGTATTTTGGGAAGTTTGGACACTTTCAAAAATTATCAATACTGACCCACCCAGTACGTACCCATCAGTACGTAGTCTGATCAGTACGTAGTCTGAAAAAGTAGTACGATAATATTGAAGGTCTTTGGCCGAACTTAATTTAATTTTATATTAAATTATTATTTATTGATGTGTTGTTATATAAAATGTTATTTTCGATTTCGAAACTTGTTCATAAATGGGATTGAAATCAAAGTATATATGACTACTAATGGCTACGCAGCTCCATGACCGAATTTAATATATATGTAGCGTATATGTTATATCGACCCTCATATGCATTGCAGTACTGCAATATATCAAAGCATATCGTTTTAGATAAACTGGAACTCGAAGTAGCAAATTAAAGTAAATTTTTATTGTTACTATTCCGAAGATTTGTGTGTGTGTGCGTGTAAAATTTCAAAAATCTATCTTAATCTGTCTTTCAAAAGACGGACATATAGACAGATATGTATAAATTATCATAGAATTTTATTCGGATCAAGAACATATATACACTTTAGGGTACCAAATGGTGCGGGGTAAAAACCATCGTGGAGCTTCAAAATACGTTTATTAGATCGTCATTGGTCGAAGTTATTCTAGATCTAAGCTTATCAGCCCGAAACATAATTGCACATGATCGTGTTAGTGTTCCAATCAAGCAAAAAATATTCGTGAAAGAAGCCCTTCGTGGCAAATGATCGCCTGTTTCATCGACAAACCTGGTCATGCGGCTGTTTAGCATGGGCAACGTATAACTATAAAGTCGGAGTAGTACACCACAAATAAATTGCCGAAAGTCTTTAGAAAAATCGAAAAATTAACACGACAAGACGAATATCATCGTGCACCCGGACAATATGAGCTCCCATACATCGGACGATATTCGCATGTTCGTTACACTGTGCAACAATATGTTGGGGGAGTATATAAGGAATTCAGAGTACATATTCGCCATAGGTCAAATTTTTGAGCTATGGATATTGCAGGTTATTTCTGAGATGACATGTCCTCGGCCAAATCGAATGGGTAATATTTAAAAGAAAAACAAAAACCTATCCTCCTTATCTCTCGAGTTCTTGTGAATGTGTTCTTCCTTATTTTTTGAACCGTAAACTACATACCACACTACGAAAGATTTTAACCTTGGAATATTCAACAAACATACCGCTTATAAGTAGCACGGTGTTAGTTAAGTCACTATATTAGTTTGGGGAAAAATAAATCCATTATTTTATAATAATAATTATTTTTTTGTGTAAATGGTTTAGAGCAGTTTTGGTCGATTTTTAGCTCCTGGGCGATGTTATGACTTCGATCATTTCTCCGATTTTAAAATGCATCTTTGACATCAACAATTCCTGAACTAATTGGCTGCTACAGTATCGTAACCCTAAACACCGTTCATAATTTTCGCCGCTTGGCTTGCATTTTCGCTTTTGTCAAAGGAAAACTGTAAAATGTACTGAATTTTCTCTCGAATTTCTCACAACTGAATGCACCGACCAAAAAAACAGCAAAATATTTTTTTTACTGCGAAATGTCACCCTTCCAACGAGAATCTGAAAGTGTTTGATCGATACTTAGACGAGAAATCTATCAGTACAGTCATCTGCCAAAAAATAATGGATTTTTCCCCTAACGTAGTATTTGCAAGAACCATCTACATATCACTACCCAAAATACCAACATTGAACCTAATAATGAAACAAAATGTGGAAATTTGGCCACTGTTGGCACCAACTTATTACCAAAACCATACATGATAAGATCGATGTCCATACCAAAATGTCAAAACTCTAACTCAGCATTGGTATTGTAGTGATTTTATTACATCCTTAATACTTTTAGTAAGAATTTCTAGAGATCCTTCTGTTCCGTCTTTGATTCTCCATTCAATTTTCTATGAATGTCCAAACGTTTGTCTAATACTTTTTAGTAACGAGTTTCTAAAATTTCTGCCACCAATATACCCTGATAATTAATTGGAGACGATGTGATATTTTATAAGATTCATACTAGTGATCTATGCGGATCTGCAAAATATTCCTGGGAATCCTCACTACCTATTGGTCATTAACTATATTTTATTGAATTGTACAACATTGCGTATACGTTATGACAACACTTATACGCAGCAGTGACCCACGTATATACACATAATACTAACCAATGACTTTTCATCTGTATCTCCCACATAATATCCCTTTTAAAAATAGTTCTCAATTGCATTGCATCTTTATTATTACTTTTGAGCGTGTATGTATGTGAGCTTGTGATTGTGATGTTCAACATAAATATACATATTTGTATACATGTCTATGTGAAACTATGAGGGAATATTTCATTTTCAATTTTCACAAAAATTCTTTATATTTTTGGCTTGAAACATGTTTTACATGGAATTTAATTCTCCTCTATTCTGTATACGGTATACGAATGGATGAATGAATGAATTCTGTCGTTCGTTCAGTATTTGTTACTGGTCTGTTGTTCGGTGAAATCCTGTTGCACACAGACACCCACACATGTTTAATACGTATGTTTATATGGGTGTGTGGGCGAGTGAATGCATACAATACGAATTCGTTCTGACTTCTGTTATGGCAGTAGATGAAACATACCAAACATTTTCACAATCTGACTGATTCATATGAATGCCAGGATTGAAAGAACATATGCACACATACACACACGATAGTTAGATTAGCCCAATGGGTTATGGATGGATAGTACAAAAATAAAAACACTGTTATTTTGGTATGGTATTTTGAATGAACAGATGGATGGATAAATTGTTGGTCGGTAGGTTGGTTGGATTGTCGGTTTGATGGTTTGATAACAACATCACAGGCCATCAGAATGATGGTGCTGATAATGTTGTTGCATTTTACAGTGGTATTTTTTATGTCTTCTTTTTGAAGTTTTATTTTTGGTAATACAATTTTGGAAAGGTTGTCATTGTTAATAAAGGCGAAAAGTTTTGAAGAATAATAATCCTTGATTTTTTGAAAATATAAGGGCTATCTTATTAAGAACCTGGGAATTCTGAAGTTCTTCAGATATCCATATCAATAAGACTGATTTTTTTACAGAACCTTTTCGGAGGGTCTATCAGACCAAAAGGCGTGGACTTTTAAAGAATATTTTGGGAGGACCTGACAGATTAAAAGGCGTGGATTTTTTTACAATTTTTTTTGGAGGACCTGTCAGATTAAAAGGCGTGGACTTTTAAAGAATATTTTGGGAGGGACTATCAGATCACCTGGCGTGGATTTTTAAAGAATATTTTGGGAGGGACTATCAGATCACCTGGCGTGGATTTTTAAAGAATATTTTTAGAGAGACTTTCAGATTAAAAGGCGTGGATTTTTAAAGAATATTTTGGGAGGACCATCCACACAAGGCGTAGATTTTTTAAAGAATATTTTGGGAGGACATATCAGATTAAAAGGCAAGAATATTTTGGGAGGACCTATTAGATTAAAAGGCGTGGATTTTTAAAGATTGTTTAAATCATATTTTGGGAGAATAAAGCGTGGATTTTTAAAAAATATTTTGGAAGGGCCTATCAGATTAAAAGGCGTGAATTTTTAAAGATTTTTTAAATCATATTTTTGGAGACCAAAGCGTGGATTTTTAAAGAATATTTTGGAAGGACCTATCAGATTAAAAAGCGTGAATTTTTAAAGATTTTTTAAGTCATATTTTTGGAGACCAAAGCGTGGATTTTTAAAGAATATTTTGGAAGGGCCTATCAGATTAAAAGGCATGAATTTTTAAAGATTTTTTAAATCATATTTTTGGAGACCAAAGCGTGGATTTTTAAATCATATTCTTGGAGACCAAAGCGTGGATTTTTAAATCATATTCTTGGAGACCAAAGCGTGGATTTTAAATCATATTCTTGGAGACCAAAGCGTGGATTTTTAAATCATATTCTTGGAGACCAAAGCCTAGATTTTTATTACTTTAATATTTTCAGAAGGTTTGTCTGACCAAAAATCGCTTTATTAAAAAAAAACATTTTTAGAAGGCCTCTCAGGTCAATAAGAATATGTTGTTAAGGGATATAAGGGTAACCCTATGCCCAACAACTACTTGATGATGGCATTGAATCATATTCAGATCTATATGTGTTCAACCATGTCATCCATTTGAACTGACCAACATCAGCAGCAACAGGCAGAGGATATGATCCATGTCCAACAAAATTTCACAACCATATTCATATTTTCACGTATGTATGGAATTCCAAACCAAACTCTGTTAGATATATACACGTTGTGGTTCTTGTTGCTGTTGTTGTCTATCCTGGCTACTCTTCATTGCATACCACATCCACTTTGCCATTTTTGCATTTCTGGTTAACATGAAGGTAATGAAGCAAATATTACAAAATTTTACTTTACCTTCGAATGGAATAAAATTGCAAAAGGATACAGGATTTGGCAATGTATGGAATGTATTCTAGTCCTCCCTTTTTCGTCTAACTACCATTCCTGTACCACATCACACATATTCAGTTGTAACCTCATTGTGATGACAATGAAAATGCCATTTTTCAAAATAACCGTCTGACTGACGGACAAGCACGACTCCCTCTCTTTCTCTCCATTCCTCTTCATGTAACATCTCATGATGCTGCGGATGATGACAAATATTTTGGTAACAGTATTTTTGGCTTAATAAACATTGTTATATTCTGCTGTTACTTTCACCCTCCCCTCCCCAGTACCCCACAACATTCCTCACTTTCCCATTTGGATGCCGGTTGTCTGTTTCACATTTTCAGTTATTTCTTCATTTGTAGTTTGGACTTTCGTCTCCTCTCATCTCCCTGATTTAATTCAAAATGAAATATTTGACATATCTGTTGAAATGCTTTGCTTCTGTTTCGGTTCCCAAAAATTATGACAAATTGCATCTGCTTTTCGGTCAGAGAATTAAAAGGGTATATGTATGCATACATGTTTGTTGTTGTTGCTGTAGATATGTACGTTTATTGTTGTGCATTGTCAAAATTTAATTATGAAATTGTTTTGCAAATGATAAATGAAAAATAGGGATGGGAAGATAAGGAGTATGACAAAGGGCTCCAGGATTCTACAGGATTTTATCCGAATAAATGGATGAATCTACTTCTGTTTTAATATTTTCCCATGAGTTTATTTCTTAAAATATTTTTGGTGGGACTTTCAGATCAATATACGTGATATTGTAAAAAAATATTTTTTCAAGAACTATCAGACCAGCAGGCATAGATTTTAAATAATATTTTAAGAAGGACTATCATTTCAATGGGCGTGGTTTCTTAGAAGAATTTTTAAGAATATTTTTGGAGGGACTTTCAGGCCAAATGGCGTAGATTTTTGAAGAATATTTTTGGAGGTACTATCAGATTAAATTGGCGTGGATTTTTAAAAAAATATTTTGGGAGGGACTGTCTGACCAATGGCGTAGACCTTTTCAATAATATTTTTAGAGACCAAAGCGTGAATTGTTAAAGCATTCACGCTTTGGTCTCTCATACCAAAAGACGTGGATTTTTGGCAGAATTCACAGCGCGTAGAATTTTACAGAATATTTTTCAAGGACTAGGCAAGTGTCTTCAAAGAAAAAAATTCAAGGACTAGGCGTGGATTTTTATGGAATATTTTTTCAGGGCCCATTATAGGCGTGGAATTTTTTCTTCAGGGGGCACTAGAGGCGTGGATTTTTAAAGAATATTTTATCAGAGCGTGGATTTTTAAAGAATTTTTTTCAGGGGCGTGGATTTTTAAAGAATAGTTTTTTTCAGGGGCCATTATAGGCGTGGATTTTTAAAGAATATTTTTTTCAGGGGCCATTATAGGCGTGGATTTTTAAAGAATATTTTTTCAGGGGCCATTATAGGCGTGGATTTAAAAAAAAAATATTTTTTCAGGGGCCATTATAGGCGTGGATTTTGAAAGAATATTTTTTCAGGGGCCATTATAGGCGTGGATTTAAAAAAAAATATTTTTTCAGGGGCCATTATAGGCGTGGATTTTGAAAGAATATTTGTTTTCAGGGGCCATTATAGGCGTGGATTTTTAAAGAATTTTTTTTCAGGGGCGTGGATTTTTAAAGAATATTTTTTCAGGGGCCATAATAGGCGTGGATTTTGAAAGAATATTTGTTTTCAGGGGCCATTATAGGCGTGGATTTTTAAAAAATATTTTTTCAGGGGCCATTATAGGCGTGGATTTTTAAAAAATATTTTTTCAGGGGCCATTATAGGCGTGGATTTTTAAAAAATATATTTTCAGGGGCCATTATAGGCGTGGATTTTTAAAAAATATTTTTTTCAGGGCGTGGATTTTTAAAGAATATTTTTTTCCGGGGGCGTAGATTTTTAAAGAATATTTTTTTCCGGGGGTGTAGATTTTTAAAGAATATTTTTTTCCGGGGGCGTAGATTTTTAAAGAATATTTTTTTCAGGGGTCACTATAGGCGTGGATTTTGAAAGAATAATTTTTTCAGGGGTCATTATAGGCGTGTATTTTTAAAGAATATTTTTTTCAGGGGCGTGGATTTTTAAAGAATATTTTTTTCATGGGCGTGGATTTTTAAAGAATATTTTTTCAGGGGCGTGGATTTTTAAAGAATATTTTTTTCAGGGGCGTGGATTTTTAAAGAATATTTTTTTCAGGGGCGTGGATTTTTAAAGAATATTTTTTCAGGGGCGTGGATTTTTAAAGAATATTTTTTTCAGGGGCGTGGATTTTTAAAGAATATTTTTTTCAGGGGCGTGGATTTTTAAAGAATATTTTTTTCGGGGGCGTGGATTTTTAAAGAATATATTTTTCAGGGGCGTGGATTTTTAAAGAATATTTTTTTCAGGGCGTGGATTTTTAAAGAATATTTTTTCAGGGGCGTGGATTTTTAAAGAATATTTTTTCAGGGGCGTGGATTTTTAAAGAATATTTTTTCAGGGGCGTGGATTTTTAAAGAATATTTTTTCAGGGGCCATTATAGGCGTGGATTTTTAAAGAATATTTGTTTCAGGGGCGTGGATTTTTAAAGAATATTTTTTCAGGGGCCATTATAGGCGTGGATTTTTAAAGAATATTTTTTTCAGGGGCGTGTATTTTTAAAGAATATTTTTTCAGGGGCCATTATAGGCGTGGATTTTTAAAGAATATTTTTTTCAGGGGCGTGTATTTTTAAAGAATATTTTTTTCAGGGGCGTGGATTTTTAAAGAATATTTTTCAGGGGCCATTATAGGCGTGGATTTTTATGGAATATTTTTTCAGCGGCCTTTATAGGAGTGGATTTTTAAATAATATTTTTTCAAGAACTATCAGATCAATAGGCTTTGATTTTAAAAGAAAATTTGCTTAACTTCGTTTTTACTTGTCAAAAACTATTATTGGCAGGCCAATATGTTTAGATTCTTAAAAAATATTTTCCAAAGGCCGAAAATAACCTCCCATACGTTAAAAAATAAATATGTAACTGTATACCTTTTCTATATTTTTTTATCTGACACATGTTACCTCCATTATGACAAATGATATCATAATTATCTGCAGCACTTCAGGAATATTTAATGAATATTATTATTGTGATATATTTCGCGCATTTATATTTCTTCCTCTTTTTAAAATGAAATGAACCACATTATGACAATATAATAAACATTTCAAAACTTAATTGTCAGTTCATTAAAAGTTGTCATGAATAATATGCTCGTGTTGCTCGGTAACATACGACTGGATTTCAGAAATACAAGAAAAAAATGAATACCACAAATGAATTGCAATAAAAATTAAATATTATTTAACAATTGAAAATGAAAGCAAAACCATGGTAGCCAGTAGGAAAAACCACTGACATACACCCTCACACACATTTGTATATATGTGAACATGAACTCGGCTCATATATGTTCGCTACACATATTCACATTATGATTTACAACAATTGAAATGCAATTTATTAAAAAAAAAAAAAAAAAAAAAAAAAAAAAAACATTGTTGAAATGATTTTATTTACTGCTTGCCATACATGGTATTACCGCAGGCATTATGGTTCTGTAGGGGCAACATACATCAGAATCCCAATCATCATTCATTGCAAACAGTTGCAGCATCAGTAGCAACAACAACAACAACTATTCGTCATCCATCCAACAGCAACAATTTATTCAACAACATGATCCCAGTGTGTGTTTTAAGTTATGGAAGCCAAAGGATTATTACACAATACTTTATTGTGTTGCATTGCATTGCTAGTTGCTGCTCGTCCTTGTTTGAGTGAATCAACCAGCCAACCAACCAACAAAACCGACAACCCAAACCACGACCAAACCGAACAACCAACCGACCACTGTTTATGTGTAATTAATTAATAAAATTTTGTTTTATTATCTTTTGTACGTCTGTAGTTTTGAGAATTTTATTTGAATGAGGATACAATGTAATTGAAGGATAATTGAGGTCCACATGGAACTTCAATTGTGTCTGAAAGGGGCATTTGAAAAACTAATTCTTTAAAAAATCTACGTCTTGAATGGCCTGCCATTCATGCCGTTAATGGCCTTTGAAAAAAACATTCTTTAAAAAATCCACGCCTTGGATGGCATGGCTTTAAAGAAAATATTCTTTAAAAAATCCAGGCTTTGGATGGCATGGCTTTGAAAAAAATATCCTTTAAAAAATCCACGCCTTGGATGGCTTGGCTTTGAAAAAAATATTCTTAAAAAAATCCACGCCTTGGATGGCATGGCATTGAAAAAACATATTCTTTAAAAAATAATCTAAAAAAATTATTATACAAAAAATACTCTTTAAAGAAAAAATAAAAACCAGTAAGGGAAGTAGTAAAGTCGGACTGGGTCGACTATATGATACCCTTCACCACTTTGAGTATATTCTACATATGTATCCTAACCGACGTCGCTGGTTTGTTATATGTCTGAACCGATTTCACTTCAGTATATCTAAATTTGAATCGATTTTCAGGAAACTTAACGCACATCATTCTAGGCCCTATTCATTGCGCTGTGCCCAATTTTGTGCAAATCGAAAAATATATATGGACCTTGGTGCACCATTTACATTAAATCGGACGAAAATATATACGGGAGCTATATCTAAATCTGAACCGATTTTCATGAACCTTAACAAACATCATTCTATACTCAATTCATTACGCTGTGACAAATTTCGTTCAAATCGAAAGATATGTAGGGATTTTGGTACACCATTTACTTTAAATCGGACGAAGATATATATGGGATCTATATCTAAATCTGAACCGATTTTCACGAAACTTAGCACACATCATTCTAGACTTAATTCAGTACGCTATGCCAAATTTCGTGCAAATCGAAAGATATATATTGGCTTTGGTGCACTATTTACATTAAACGGACGAAAATATATATTGGAGCCATATCAAAATCTGAACCGATTTTCAGGAAATTTAACACACGTCATTCTAGACCTAATTAATTACCCTGTGCCAAATTTCGTGCAAATCGAGAGATATATAGGGACTTTGATGCACCATTTACAATAAAAAAAATAAATATATATGGAAGCTATATCTAAATTTGAACCGATTTTTTTCCCAATTTCAATAGGGTTCGTCCTTGGGCCAAATAAGTGACCTATGCAAAATTTCATCCAAATCGGATCATAAGTGCGACCTGTACTTTGTCCACAGAATACATTGACGGACGGACAGACGAACATGCGTAAATCGACTCAGAAAGTGATTCTATGCATATTCTCAAACGGAACCATGGGTCTATCTCGATTATTTTTGCCTGTTACAAACATATGCACAAAGACATAAAACCCTGTACCACTGTGTGGTGAAGGGTATAAAAATCCACTCCTTGGAAGGCCTTAGAAAAAATAATCGTTAAAAAATCCACGCCTTGGATGGCCTTTAAAATTTTTCTTTAAAAAATCCACGCCTTGGATGGCCTTTAAAATTTTTCCTTAAAAAATCCACGCCTTGGATGGCCTTTAAATTTTTTCTTTAAAAAATCCACGCCTTGGATGGCCTTTAAAATTTTTCTTTAAAAAATCCACGCCTTGGATGGCCTTTAAAATTTTTCTTTAAAAAATCCACGCCTTGGATGGCCTTTAAAATTTTTCTTTAAAAAATCCACGCCTTGGATGGCCTTTAAAATTTTTCTTTAAAAAATCCACGCCTTGGATGGCCTTTAAAATTTTTCTTTAAAAAATCCACGCCTTGGATGGCCTTTAAAATTTTTTTTTAAAAAATCCACGCCTTGGATGGCCTTTAAAATTTTTCTGTAAAAAATCCACGCTTTGGATGGCCTTTGAAAAATATTCTTTAAAAAATCCATGCCTTGGATGGCATGGCTTTGTAAAAGATATTCTTTAAAAAATCCATGCCTTGGATGGCATGGCTTTGTAAAAGATATTCTTTAAAAAATCCACGCCTTGGATGGCATGGCTTTGAAAAAATATTCTTTAAAAAATCCACGCCTTGAGTGGACCCTTGAAAAAATATTCTTTAAAAAATCCATGCCTACGATGGATGTTTTGTACGCTGTTACTACATGTGCTATGAATGCCTTGCATGCAAAATATAATGGTGCAACAAAGTAATACCAAACCCATACATACAAACATTTAGTGAACCAATTCAATTTATCATGTAGCAAACTAAACGAACATCGACACATTCACTTGTATTTGGGCACATGACGAACAGTGGAATATGGCCATTACAATTGCTTTACAATTATTTACCACGAAAATAATTATTTCATTTTTATTGTTGTTGTCGTCGGTGTTGTTGTTTTCAATTTTTGTTATACAAATTACATATATATAGAATGGCATACAACAAATATTTTATTTGGTTTACTAAGAGGAGTAGGATCTCCTCCTTCACTCTCTCTCCCTCTCCATTATTGTTCATGTTGATAATTGCAAGTTGTTTTTGTTCAGGCAACACGCATACATATTTGTGTGTGTATGTGTGTTGTGCCATATATGCATGTCTGTATATCATACACAATTTGTGGAATAAACCTCAATTAAATGTATTTTTATGTTTTAATTGTAGTTTGTTTCTGTGTGTGACGCACACACACACATACTCACATTACTAACACAATGAAAGAAGTTAATTAAAACAATATTTAAAGCCCAAACAAATAAGTGATTGTGCTCAGAGGAAACAAACAGACAAACAAATATCATTTTCAAAAGTGAAAAGCTATGGTGTGCCTATTGTTGGCCATCCCAGCTACAATTGTAATATGTACGTTTCATTCAACAGCAAAACCCACACACAGACACACAGCCATGCGGACACTTAAAATTTGAGTATGAATTGCAATTGTTATTTTAATTATGCTTAAGTTGAGTTATTAAAATAAGAGCTGAATTGTTTTTCACAATTTTTCAATTCGGTTTGTTTGGTTGGTTGTGTGTGTGTTTTTTTTTCACAACCGCCATTTGTTGTTGTTGCAGCATTTTCATGTTGTTGTAATTTGGCGGTTAGTAATTCATTGCATTGTAATAAATACAAAATGAAGTGGATGGATGGATGGACTGAATGACTGCTTGCTGGACATGTAACGTTGGATGAACGAACTGACAGACGGCCAGTTCGATTGAATGTATCACAAGGGTATTATTAAATAAAAACAAAAAAATGAAGTCAATTGTAAAATGTAATCGAAAGTTTGCAATTCGTAAGGCACATATTTTTTTCAATTCAAAAGCAAAGAAATATTGAAAAAATTCAAATATTTGTAAAAATGAAATCGACACAAGTAAAAGAAACTAAACAGCTGAACTAAAAACGTATATATGCTAGGTAAGTATGTAAGATATATAGCGCCAAATCATATTTTATAAAATAGTTTTTTCGTAGTTTTGATTTTTTTATGTTGTTAATTTTACTTACGTTATAGTTTTTGGGTAAATAGAAGCTATGGTAACACCCTACTCTATTGCAGAGAAAACAATAATAGATTTTATATGTTACTAACAGAAATAATATTTTTTTTTATAATACAAATCGTATCCGAATCTTATGCAAATACTGCAGATAGTAGGCCTCGCTTCACAAACTTTTTTGTATAATTCTCGTCGTTCATGCTATTTCTCCTAAGATTACTTACTTGGCTGGCTTGTGACAGAACATTCGTTCCATAAGCCGAGCTTAAACCAGTAAGGAAACTAGTAAAGTCGGACTGGGCCGACTATATGATACCCTTCACCACTTTGGGGATATTCTACATAAGTATCCTAACATACGTCGCCTTTTCTAAGGAACATTGACATGAAATTCAACGAACTTAAATATGCGATCTTTATCTATAAGTAAACCGACTAACATAAATTCCAACACATGCCATTCTGCAACCTATTCTAAATTTTGTAAATCAATAAGGCACCCATTGATTATTTGGTGTACAGTCAACATGAATAGATCGAAATTATATATGGAAGATAATCTGAACCGATTTCAAGCAAACTTGCTAGATATTAATTTTTATTAATTTCTATACGTGTATGTGTCTGTATGGGCCTTTAGTGTACCATTTACTTAAAATCGGACGAAAATATATATAGAAGGTATATGTAAATCTGAACAAATTTCAAGAAAACTTGACACACGAAAGGTTATAGTAACAGTACATTGTACAAAATTGTGTGCCGATCAGCCAATCTTTGGGTCTTTAGTGCACAATTTAAATTAAATCGGTCGAAAATATATATTGAAGCTATATCTAAATCTGAACCGATTTTCACGAAACTTAGCACGCATCATTCTGGACCTAATTCAGTATTCTGTGCCAAATTTCGTGCAAATCGAAATGTATATAGGGACTTTGGTGCACCATTTACCTTAAATCGGACGAAGCTATATATGGGAGCTATATCTAAATCTTACCCGATTTTCTCGAAACTTTGCACACATCATTCTGAATCTAATTCAGTATTCTGTGCCAAATTTCGTGCAAATCGAAATGTATATAGGGACTTTGGTACACCATTTACCTTAAATCGGACGAAAATATATATGGGAGCTATATCTAAATTTGAACCGATTTTTCCTATTTTCAGGGTTCGTCCTTGGCCCAATTAAGTGACCTGTGCCAAATTTTATTCAAATCGGATCATAAATGCGACCTGCACTTTGTTAACAAAAGTACATGGACGGACAGACGGACGGACAGACGGACATGCATAAATCAACTCAGAAAGTGATTCCATGCATATTCTCAAAAGGAACCATGGTTTTATCTCGATTATTTTTGCCTGTTACAAACATATGCACAAAGACATAATACCCTGTACCACACTTTGGTGAAGGGTATAAAGAGATTTCCAGGCGCGTCGGTCTTTTGCGCAGTTTTGAATTTGAAAGACCATATTCGGCAATGTTGTCATCGACTTGATCTTTCCAACGTATTCTTGGCCTTCCCCTTCTGCGTGAACCATCAGCTGGTTCGCTTTTATATGCTGGGCCGGGGCATCTTCATCCATTCTCACACATTCTCAAACATGACCTAGCCAACGTAGTCGCTGAAGCACAATACGCCTAACAATGTCGATGTCCGAGAATAGCTGGTACAACTCATGGTTCATTCGACGGCGATATTCACCGTCAACGCAGATCGGCCCATAGATCTATCGGAGAATTTTTCTCTCAAACACTCCAAGAGCTGCCTCATGTGAGTGTGTAAGTACCCATGCTTCAGATCCATATAACAGCACACGTAGTATCAGCGTCTTGTAGAGTGTGAGTTTGGTCTGGCGGGAGGTGGCCTTGCTTTTGAGTTGTTTGCTCAGACACTATCCTTCTCCGAATTTCGAAACTGATGTCATTCGTTTTGTTTATGGCGGTACCAAGTTATATAAAATTTTTGACTACCTCGAAGCTGTAGTTCTCAATTTCCACAGTTGGCCCGTGTCTACTGGACGTCTTGCGCGTTGATACCATCAGCTTGGTCTTCTCGCCGTTTACTGCCAGACTCACTTTGGCAGACTAGTTCTCAATTTGTTCAAAGGTGGCTGTTACCGCTCTCAGTGTTCCATCCATTATGTCGATGTCATCGGCGTAGGCGTTGATACCACCAGCTTGGCCTTCTCGCCGTTTACTGCCAGACTCACTTTGGCAGACTCCGTTTCAATTTTTTCAAAGGTGGCTGTTACCGCTCGTAATGTTCGACCCATTATACCGATGTCATCGGCGAGTAACATGTGTTGTTTGGTGTACAGAGTGCCATTTCTGTTCACATTTGCGTCTCGTATGACCTTTATGGCGGTACCAAGTTATATAAAATTTTTGACTACCTCGAAGCTGTAGTTCTCAATTTCCACAGTTGGCCCGTGTCTACTGGACGTCTTGCGCGTTGATACCATCAGCTTGGTCTTGTCTGAATCAGCTGTCACCATGTCTGAATCATCGTTCGGTATTAAAGGGCTCAGAGAGTTCCTTTCCTGTTAAAGTTACCCTGCATAACCGTAATAATTTTGCAGGAATGCCAAACGCAGACATGGCTTTATACACCTCTGAACGGATATGGCTGTCGAATGCGGGTATAAAGTCGACGAATAGGTGGAATGTGTCAATTAGTTTTTCGTGGTTTTTCCAGAATTTGGCGCAGAGTGAAAATCTGGTCAAGGGTGGATTTGCCAGGTCTGAAGCCGCATTGGTATGGTCCAATAATGTCATTGACCATTGGCTTCAGTCGTTCACACAGTACACTGGATAGCACTTTATATGCGATGGGAAGGAGACTTATTCCTCTATAGTTGGCACATATCGTCTTGTCTCCTTTTTTGTGCACGGGATACAGGATGCTGAGGTTCCAATTATTGGGCCTGAATTCTTCTAACCAAATTGTACTAATCAGCTGGTGCATGCTTCTTATCAACATTTGACCACCAGTATTGAATAGTTCGGCTGGTAACCCATCGGCACCTGCTGCTTTATTATTCTTCAGCCGATTGATTGCTATTCTGACTTCATTTTGGCTAGGTGGTATACACTCTACACCGTCATCTATTATTGGTTCTGGGGTATCCTCTTCACCGCTACTATTTGATACCAGAAGTTTTTCAAAATGCTCCTTCCAGATCCTCAGCACACTGTCTGTATCTGTCACCAGGTTTCCTTATAGATATTATCCTAAGATTATAGATATTAAATATCTGATTTTTATTATCAGTTCACGGTTTGGTATAGTCCCATATAATTTTATAGTTCCATATATTGGATTGTCAGATATTGGATTGTTCGATTTGATCCATGTTCTGCCCATCTTATAGTTTTCACCAAACATAGTTAAGGTACGATTCATAAAAATATTAAAAAATATTCTTTAAAAAATCCACGCCTTTCTGAGCCCTAATAAAATTTTATTAAAAAAATCCACGCCGTTCTGAGCCGCCCATCTAATCATCTGTTTGACCTTTTGAAAAAATATTCATAAAAACGTTTACCCCTTCCTGAGCCCAAAAAAAATATTCTTTAAAAAATCCACGACGTTCTGAGCCGTATTTTATTTCAAAAATCCACGCCCATCTAATCATCTGTTTGACCTTTTGAAAAAATATTCATAAAAACGTTTACCCCTTTCTGAGCCCTAAAAAAAATATTCTTTAAAAAATCCACGCCTGTATGAACCTTTGTCAAGACTTGTCTGAAGCCTTGAAAATCCATTCGCCTGGAAGAAAGTTTGTTTAATAATCCTCACATTTCTTCGAAATTGGACAAATATATGGGAGCTATATCTAAATCTGAGCCAAATATATGAGCTGTGCCAAATTTCATCCAATTCGGATCATAAATGCGGCCTGTACTTTGTTTAAAATTTCACATGGACAGGCAGACGGACGGACATGCATAAATCGACTTATAAAGCGATTCTATGCATATTCTCTAAACGAACCATGCGTCTATCTCGTCAAACACAAAGACATAATACCCTGTATCACAATGTGATGAAGAACTTGGAAACCTTGCTTGGGTTAGGCACACAACAAAATATTCGTTTAAAATTCTATTCTCCAAAAAAAAAAAAAAAAAAAACTCTAAAATCCTTAGAGATCTACGCTCTACGCTTTTATTTTACAAATCCATATTGTGATTAACTGTGATGGTGTAGGTTATTAATTTGTCCTAACTGCCGAATACTTTTCTTCCCCTAAATTTAAACTATACATAACGAGTCTATGAGAAACGCGTGTGTGTTTTTTCCTTTCATTTCATTACTTTTGTTTTGTTCTACTCTTCGATAAAATTTGGCTACCCGCCAAACATTTGAAAATTATTACACACAAATATAGCAAATTCGTTGCGGGACAAAATTTTCTTGAACGGCACGGGCCGTCAAGTCTTGGTTTTGCTTTGTTGGCCGAAAATTTTGTAAAAACGAAAAAAGAAACGAAAACACAAATAAATATTATTTTCAAAATTTTTACAATTCTAAGGTAATTTTTCTTATTTCCGTTCATTGGTCGGTCTGTTATTGTGGTCTAGTTTTGTTATTGTTTTGATTTGTTTGCGGGGGAGTAGTCTGCCGCCACATGTTGTAGACGTCGTTGTTTTGTGTGTGTGTTTTTTTATCGTTATAGACCGAAAAAACGGACTTGGCTTTCATTTTCAAATTAATGTTTGTTTTCCCTTTTGTTGTGATATTCGATTGTGGTTAGGATTAGCTTATAGGAAAAAACTCTACGAAACAAAATAAAAAACAAATATTATAAATATATTTTTTTTTATTTTGTAGTTCTCTTTGCTTCGAAAGAGATTTACATGACAGATATTTAATTTATTAAGAAAAAAACACATACTACAAAATTAAAAATAGCGTCTACGTTACACTATTACAACAAATTTATATATATATATATATATATATATATATTAGAAAAAAATATAAATGTGTATGGCCGGTGTGTGTCCATGAAAACGTAAAATTTATAGTTAACTACTACGTCATGGAAGCTTCTGGTTCGCAAATACTACAGTCGAGTGACAACAATTTAGCAACTAAAAAAAATATGTGTTTTCTTTGAAACGTAAAAATCACGCTAGTGAGTCATAGAGAAAATATTCTGTAAACAACCTCTCTGGTCGTAAAACAGCCCTAGAAACAAATCTTTGAAACTCCACACACACATCTGAGATCTTGCGAATATTATATTTGAGAAACCAAGGCTGTCGGAATCCCTGAAAAAATATACTTCCAAAATGCACAACTGTCTGGGCCCTTACAAATCCACGCCTATCTAATTTCTTGAAGAAATAAAAAATTCAAAAAGGCTCTGAGCCCTTGAAACCCCAGTAAGGAAAGTAGTAAAGTCGGACGGGGCCGACTATATGATACCCTTCACCACTTTGGGTATATTCAAGAGATGAATCCTAACAAAGATGTCATTCTGCAACCGATACTAAATTTTTCATTTGGTCATATATAGAAGCTATATCTAAATCTGAACCGATTTTCAGGAAACTTAACACACACCATTCTAGACCTAATCCAGTACACTGTGCCAAATTTCGTGCAAATCGAAAGATATATAGGGACTTTGTTGCACTATTTACCTAAAATCGGACGAAAATATATATGGGAGCTATATCTAAATCTGAACCGATTTTCACGAAATTTAACACACATCTTTCTAGACTTAATTCAGTACGCTATGCCAAATTTCGTACAAATCGAAGGATATATACCAAAAATCGAACGAAAATATATATGGGAGCTATAACTCAATCTAAACCGATTTTTCCCAATTTCAATAGGGTTCGTCCTTGGGCCAAATAAGTGGCCTATGCCAAAATTCATCCAACTCGGATCATAAATGCGACCTGTACTTTGTTTACAATTTTACATGGACAGACAGACAGACGGATGGACATGCGTAAATCGACTCAGAAAGTGATTCTATGCATATTCTCAAAAGGAACCATGTGTCTATCTCGTTTCCTTTTGCCTGCTACAAACATATGCGCAAAGACATAATACCCTGTACCACAGTGTGGTGAAGAGTATAAATATTCCTGGAAAAATATTTCTTTACAAAACCACGCCTGTTTTGGTCCTGGCAAAATATTTCTTTACAAAACCACGCCTGTTTTGGTCCTGCCAAAATATTTCTTTACAAAACCACGCCTGTTTTGTTCCTGGCAAAATATTTCTTTAAAAAATCCGCGCCTTGAGTGAGTCCCTGAAAAAATATTTTTTAAAAAATACAAAGCTGTGTTAGGTCTTCAAACAATTACTTACTTACTTAGCTGGCTTGTTACAGGAGGGTTGTTCCAAAAGCCGGGCTTGAAAAAGATTTCCAAGCGCGTCGGTCTTGTGCACAAATCCACCAATTTGGAAGACCACGTTCCAAGATCTTGTTTTCTACTTGGTTTTTCCATCTAATTCGTGGCCTTCCCCTTCCCCTTCTACGGGAACCATCTAGGTTCGTTTTTATATGCCTTTTGAGCTGGGGCATTCTCATTCATTCGCACAACATGCCCTAGCCACCGTAGTCGCTGCAGCTCAATACGACTGACTATGTCGATGTCCGTGTATAAATTGTAGAGCTCGATATTCACCGTCGACGCAGATCGACCCGTAGATCTTTCAGAGAATTTTCCCTTCAAACACCCCAAGAGCTGCCTCATCTGCTTGCATAAGTACCCATGCTTCAGATCCATATAACAGCACGGGTAGTATCAGCGTCTTGTAAAGTGTGCGTTTGGTCTGGCGGGAGGTGGCCTTGTTTCTAAACTGCTTATTTAGACCACAGTAGCATCTGTTGGCCATCACAATCCTTATCCGAATTTCAGAACGGATGTCATTCGTTTTATTTATGGCGGTACCAAGGTTTATAAAATCTTTAACTACCTCGAAGCTGTAGTTCTCAAGTTCCACAGTTGGTCCGAGTCGACGTCTTGCGCGTTGATACCATCAGCTTGGTCTTCTCGCCGTTTACTGCCAGACCCACTTTGGCAGACACCTTCTCTATTTGTTCAAAGGTGACTGTTACCGCTCGCAATGTTCGACCCATTATATTGATGTCATCGGCGTAGGCGAGTAACTGTCACCTTTGAACAAATAGAGAAGGTGTCTGCCAAAGTGGGTCTGGCAGTAAACGGCGAGAAGACCAAGCTGATGGTATCAACGCGCAAGACGTCGACTCGGACGTCGACTCGGACCAACTGTGGAACTTGAGAACTGCAGCTTCGAGGTAGTTAAAGATTTTATAAACCTTGGTGTTAAAGATTTTATGACCTTGTGTCACTTAAAGTTATCCTGCATAGCCGAATTAATTTTGCAGGAATGCCGAACGTAGACATGGTTTTAAACACCTCCGAACGGATAGGGCTGTAGAACGCGGCTTTATAGTCGACGAATAGATGGTGTGTGTCGATGTGTTTTTCGTGTATATTTTCTAGGATTTGGCGCAAAGTGAAAATCTAGTCAATGGTGGATTTGCCAGGTCTGTCATTGACCATTAGCTTCAATCGTTCACACAGCACACTGGATAGTACTTCATATGCGATGGGAAAAAGGCTTATTCCTTTATAGTATGCACATATCGTCTTGTCTCCTTTTTCGTGCACGGGACACAGGATGCTGAGGTTCCAATCATTGGGCATGCATTCCTCTAGCCAAATTGTACTAATCAGCTGGTGCATGCTCCTGACCAGTATCTGACCACTAGTCTTGAATAGTTCGACTGGTAACCCATCGGCTCCTGCTGCTTTATTGTTCTTCAGCCGATTAATTTATATTCTGACATCATCTTGTCTAGGTGGTATACATTCTATACCGCCATCTCTTATTGGTTCTGGGGTATCTTCTTATCTATCTTCTAATTACCATGTTTTTTGCTTCCGCGAAGTCAATCAACCTCATGCCGTTGTCGGATGTTTCTTCATGAAGGCTGAATTTTCCGACGGCCAAAGATATTTTCCCTTCCGATTTTTGCATTAAAATCTCCTAGCAGAATTTTAATGTTATGGGCAGGGCAGCGGTCATATGCGCTCGTAAAATATGTCTTTAGTCAGAGCATGGGCGGTCGGAGCATGGGCGCAAATGAGACTGATGTAGAAGAACTTCGCTTTTATACGGATTATAGCAAGTGAGTGAGGTCTTTTATTCTCCTCGTTGCATGACAGCTATAATACAGGGCGTAAACATACTTACGCCAGTCCCTCTCCATCGCATTTCCTGTAAGGCAATAATATCGGCTTTGTACTTCTTGAGTACATCCGCCAAAGCGATAACTGCGCAGATTCACAGATCGTGCAGATTCACAGATCGTGGTCCTTTATACGGTCGTCAACAATAGGAGGGTTTGGTTTTCTTTTTATTTGCTTTTTCATAGTAAGAGGGGTTTTCCGAGTGTGGGCAACTAACCCGACGCCTCAACCCATTTTTTTATAGTTCTTATGGGTGAACTCGCGACACATATTAGCTCACTATTTCAACGGATGATGAAAATAGCTACCCCAGGTGACACCGCGGGTAGGTCAGTGTCCACAATTGAGATAAAAGAGGGACCAAGATAAGCCTGGACTTCGACATGTTAAAGTCAATCAGAGCCGTTGCTTGGTATCTATCGTCCCCTACGCCCCCACCCCCTACGCCTTATGTGAGTCCTTGTAACAAAAATCCACGCCTGTTTTGCCCCTTGAAAAAAAAAATCTTTAAAACATCCAAGAATGTCCACGCCTTAAGTGAGTCGTTGTAAAAAAAATCCACGCCTGTTTTGCCCCTTGAAAAAAAAATTCCTTAAAAAATCCAATATTGTCCACGCCTTGTGTGAGTCCTTGTAAAAAAATCCACGCCTGTTTTGCCCTTGAAAAAAAAAATCTTTAAAAAATCCAACCCTGTTTTGCCCCTTGAAAAAAAATCTTTAAAAAATCCACACCTGTTTTGCTCCTTGAAAACTATTCTTTAAAAAATCCGCACCTGTTTTGCTCCTTGAAAACTATTCTTTAAAAAATCCACGCCTGTTTTGCCCCTTGAAAAAATTCTTTAAAAAATCCACGCCTTTTTTCCCCTTTGAAAAAAAATCTTTAAAAAATCCACGCCTGTTTTGCCTCTTGAAAAAAATTCTTTAAAACATCCACGCCTGTTTGGCCCCTTGGACAAAATATTCTTTAAAAAATCCACGTCTGTTTTGCTCCTTAAAAAAAATCATTAAAAAATCCACGCCTGTTTTGCCCCTTGAAAAAAATATTCTTTAAAAAACCCATGCCTGTTTTAGCCCTTGAAAAAATAGCCCTGTCTAAGTCCTTAAAATATATTCATTAAAAAAATTCGTATATGATTTTTTTCAATTTTATTTTTTTTTTTTTTGTATAATATTTATGTAAACACAACTGTTTGTTGTGATCTGCCGTTGCAAATTGATTTTACCCGGCTGTCATATAAATATCTTGCCAACGACAGACAACGTGTCTGTGAATCTTTGTAGTGGAATCGGCACACTTTGTTTTCAAATTTATTTTCTTCGACAGTTCATTTGAGGATGAAATGAAAATAAATTATTTTTAAAACGGTGATTTTCAGTTTTTGTGTTTTATTTTGCTTTGATGAAGGCGCTCAATATTGAAATTTATTTTACTTCCTGTTACAAGGTGTTGCACTTATACATATTTATGCTTTGGGTTGAGGTGGTTATTTTAGAATCTAAATTTTTGGTATCAATTTCAGTCTCATTTGGTCTTTTGTGTATCTAATGACCACGTTCCTATAAATAATTCCCCATGTTAGATATTAGAAGTCGCTTAAATTTCACAAAAATCATCATATCCCGAATGTCCTTCAAGAGGACAATGACACCCACACTAACTCACATTTCGTCATTCACTGTGTACTATGATGACTCAGTGGAAAGAAATCGCCACTTAAATGAATGTGCCTCTCTCTCTCTTACTCCCTCTTTGGTTTCATCATTCATATCATATTAAATGAATTCCTTGAATTCCATAATTGTTCCCATGACAGGATTTTGCATCCCCAGTAGCCATCTATAATAAAATAACATAGGCCAAAATGAACCTCCACCCAGTGGTCTGGGTAGACTGTAATAATGGAAGTTTATTAAAAAACCAAATTAATGTGAGCGACCGACTGACTGACTGACTAACTATTGCTGTTTATTGAAATGCCATTAACATATTAAAATTCAAATGCCAAGAATGTCTTTTTATAAATGCAGGGACAAATATATATATTTTATATAAATTTAGTGATAAATAACTAAAAAGGAGTGGAGAGTAGAAAATATTCATGCATGGCATTCATATGTATTTATGGATCATATAAAAAATATATACGGTAAAAATCTTGATATTTTTAAAAAGGACCACAGAATATTTTTTTTAACGATTCGGACATGCGTGAATTTTTTTAAAGAATATTTTTAAGGATTCAGACAGGCGTGAATTTATTAAAAAATATTTTTCCAGAGCTTAGGTTAGGTTTGGGGATGTGCAGTCACTTATGTGGCTGCGGCACTCTGAGACCGGTTAGGTCCGATGAGATCATCCACGAGAAGACAAGAGCTAAGGACAGATCTGAAGGGGAGATAGAGAAGCATCAAGATCCCATTTACTAGTAAAAGCCCTGATATTGCAGTGACCAGTAATGATTCCTGTCGTCACTCTAATTTCAGCTTTGCTCAGGTTAAACAGTGAGTGCGTTCTTTTGGTAGACAGAGTCGGCCAAATGGATCTTGACACGTTGCACCTAGTTTCGTTGTGCCAAAGTTCGTAGGCACTATAGTTGTAATCCAGCTTGTAGGTTAACTCAAGGCCTGGTTTTTCACAGTAGACACCCGCCCCTGTACCTTCTTCCATCTTGGATCCGTCTGTATAGAAGGCCAGACCGTCAGGAGGAGGGTTACTTCGGTTCCAGTCGTCTCTACTAGGAATAACGACATCTAAATCGTCAAATCTCAGGATTGGTGATATATAGTCGCTTAGTTTAACGCGTTGGTCCAATGTCATACCTGTTTCGTTCAAAATACTACCATGCCCAAAGGTACAGTTTCGCCCAAAGGTACAGTTTGCGGATGACACTTAATGCTGAGGCCCAGAGGCTTAAAGTTCAGCATTGCATTCAGAGCTGCTTGTGGCGGCACAGTTTCTTCTGGCTCCTGTAACTAAAATCAATGCTGCTCTTTGTACCTTGTCAAATTTACTGGATGTCGACTTGAGGCGCAGACAGTTCCACCACGCCGAGCTTACGCTCTCAGACAAGAGATACTTGGCGAGGCAAATTGAAGCATCGCCCTAAAATTCCATCTGGTCCTGGCGATTTATACGGTTTGAATCGTATCTTATTTCTTTACCCACCTTGCCAATGAGATCCAGATCCGGAGTCGCAATATGTTGAGTGTCATCACGTTCACCGTCGATGGTACCCATATCTTTGCAACCTGTCTCAGCTAGGAGATTAAGAGTCTCAGAACCTGAGTCCATCCATGCTCCATCCTGCTTCTTGTTACTTTCGATGGACTTCGGATTATTGGATAGCAGTCTTCGAAACCTAGCAGCGTCGTTGACTCCTTCTATCGACTCACAGAAATTTCAATATCAATATTGAGTTTAGATTTATGCACCCTGTCTGTCGCTTTACTGAGCTCACCAAGTTCCTTGTTCCACTAAGATTTCTTCCAGAGCCTAGACAGGCGTACATTTTTAAAATGTATTTTTTTTCCAGGGCTCAAACAGGTTTAGATTTTTTCTTCAAGGGCTCAGAAGTGGATTTTTAAAAGAATATTATTTAAACGGGATCGAATTTTCAACAGATATTTTTTCAAGGGATAAGATAGGCCTGGATTTTTCCAAGAGGCGAGGCGTGGATTTTTAAAAGAATATTTTTTAAGACCTAACACAGGCGTAGATTTTCTAAAGAATTTTTTTTAAGAGCTTGACAGGCATAGATTTTTTCAAAGAATATTTTCAAGAGATAGCATAATGAAATGAGTTTAGTAAATAACAC